>NC_071668.1:72050718-72280718 GCF_028554725.1 Zeugodacus cucurbitae | reverse complement strand
TAGCAAAAAGAATATATGTCCGCTCGAAAAAAAACCAAAGTGATCTAGCTTCAGTTTAAATTATCTTCTATTTGAACTAAACATGTTGGACAAAAGTATTATTTAAATAATACTTAAAGTCAATTTTTTTCTTAAAATAGTGAATTTTTTTTTCTTCGAAACTTCGAAAAAATTTGGAATTTTATAACTTCTTCGGTTTTTTTATCTCATAAAGAGTAGAAAGTTACAAAAATTAAAAAAAAAAATTGGTTCGACTGTTTCAGATGCATCGCACGACATCCATTATCGGCACCGATTTACAAGTGCAGACTCCAGCCACTCCAGAAAAATACTTGCAACTTTGAAAAAATTTCAATATTTTTTATAATAAATATTGTTTTTTTAAGCCTTAAATATCGTTCACTAACGTCTTAAAATTCCGTTTACCGCAATCATTTCCTTCCCTTTCAAAAAAAATTGCTAAAAAAACGCTTTTTTCGGCTTTTAAAGCATACTGCTGAATTGATTGTTGATATTGGAGAATGATTTCGAAACTAGACTGTCGGCTTGAAATAGTATTTATAGCAAAAAAGTAGTGGGTCAAAGTAATCCTTTCTTCTAGCTTCATCAATATTACTGAATTGTAATAACGTCATAGATCTTCACGCCTAGCTAACGCCGACTTTTATTTTGAATGAAAGTCATCAGGTTCTGTACTTGAACTGACCACAAAAATATTCACCAGTTACAACTGCCTTCTGCAGTCGAATTCAAGCCATAGCACATCTTCAATCAATACCTCCCATAAAAAATGGACGATATCCACTTTGAATACTAGCTCACCGTCAGTGAATCACCCCGAATTATATCAGCCCACAACTAAGCTTTCCACCCAAAATTTGAAAAATTTTGCTACAATACCATAAAAAATAAAATTATGTATATGTACCTCACGACAATCCGCGCTTCCAACGTTGGTCATTGACGTACTTCATAAATGTGGTACATGGCAGATTACTAACACTTTTTAAGCATTTTTTCAACTATTTGTTTAGGCGCTGGAATTACAATCCTTTTAATGTGATTTCGCATTTCTTTTACTCATTTGTTTTTTTTTTTCATTTTTCACACTTAAAACACCGAATGAAATGAAGTGATGTCCCGTTGGCGAATATGTTGAATGGGTGGGAGAAAGCGAAAAAATGTGTAGCTGAAAGATGAGATGAAAAATGAGTGATGAAAAAATGTAGAAAATAAAATAAAAAATGAAAAAATTAAATAATAAAATAAAAACGATATTAAAAGAAAAGTGGTTAATGAATATGAGTGGGACTATTTCTATGAGTGTTTAAATAGGTATGTGTGTTAATGCGCATATTTTTATGATTTATGTAAAAATATGAAATTTTCGGGTAAACTCTCTTACTAATGCCCTAAAGTAGAAATGCATTAGCAAAACATTGACTATATGGACACAAGGCGTACAAGACAAAGCGTGTTGTAAGTAAAACCTTAAAAAAGCAACAACAAAAAACAAATAGCGTAAAAAAATACAGTTATTAAAGTGAAAACCCAAACATTTGTGTATGCCTAGTTAGTGCTACTCAGCTAAAGTGTTTATGCATAGAGTGTTGCACTAATCCTTTTGCCTTGCAACGCTAAATGGGAGGCACACAGCCAAGCAGTATGTATGACGAATGGTAAGCTCTGCGACTGATTGTACGAATTGCTGGAAAAATGAATAAGTGAGCAATGGGCTGCAAAAAAATGTTACTTGAAATAAAAATAGAGAAAAATATGAAATGAAAAAGGAGAGATGTGGAGAATGGGTAGATACAAAAACATTTTTTTTGCTTAAAAAAGTGTACGATTCAAAAAATTTACGTGCCAGAGCAAAAATGAATGCAAATAAAAAGGTGTTTTTTTTTACCAATAAACACAAAGAAAAAATACTTAGGCAAGTCGTGTAACTTCAGAGATTTCGTAAAGGAGTCCTGAAGGAATCAAATAAAGACTTTGGACAGTCTAAAAACTCGTTCCTACGAGTGTCGAGTCTCTGTAACTGGAATAAACTTGTATTTTTATTCGGTCCACAACTCAAAATTCTTATGCAAGTCGAGTAACTTCAGAGAATTTGCTAAGAACTCCTTTGGAAATTAAACAAAGGCTTTGGACACTCTGAAAACGGAACAAAACTCGTATTTTTATTGGTCCAACAGCTCGAAATTCTTTTGAGAAAATTTTTAATCACTACAACAACAACAATATTTAAGTACACCTCGAAGTTTCTACTGAGACCACCTCGGTTTTGAGACCGTACGAGAAAAAAATATTGGCAAAATTGGTTAGAGGAATAGCACTTTTTCTATGAAATATTTGAGGTTCAAAGCTTTAATGTGCTTTTTAACGGTTTTTGGATCTTATGAGATCTTATTGATGCTGAAAATATGATCGTGTGTTAAGCTATTGCCTACAAAAGTTCGACTGCTATAGAAAATACAAATATTTTTTGGAGTTATTCGGAAGCTGGAATTGAAAAAACTTCTGTAGACTACAACAGAGAAGACACGCACTTCTTCTCTTTTTTTTTCAAAATAAAAGTGTTGGACTAAGCATAAGAGTAACTCACTGTGAGGCTCAACATGATTTTAGAGACCTCTTTTTCTACTTCAACAACCTTCTAAATAAAATTATTAATCTCATCTAGAAACTAAGCTAACCTAACTTTCTATATTTATTTGATTTCTTTGTCATTCTTTTTTACTTCACATACGTGTTACCGTTATAATTGTATTGAATTCATGTATAAAAAACACTTATGTAACAACAAAAGACTCTCTCAGCTTAAAATAGTGTTGAAATAAAGTAATAAAAACCGTTTAAAACTAAATACACTTACAACAATTCGAATGCTTATAGATTTCTTATACAATTATGGCAGTCGATTTGGTTCAATCTTCTATGCTTATGTCATAATTAACGCTATGTGTTGGTATATTTTTACTAGATAAATATTCTTAAAATTCGTCGCTCGCTCGTGCATCTGCTCTCTCGCTCTCTTTATAATGTTATATATAATATATAATTTGTTGTTGTTGTTATGGCTCATTTAAAGCATGCTGGTCCAACCTTAAAGCCAAATGCTTGATCCGTACGCGCATAATCCTGTGGATAGAAGTCCACTAATGGCAGATAGTTATGACGTTTGGTGCGCACCAGCAGCACAGTCTCGCCACGCTGATTCGGTTGCTAAGGAAAAACAAGAAGTTCAGAAATATTTTTAATTTACTAAAAACTCAAAAGCCAAAGCAATTTTTCATTACCTGACATTCGTCGCGCAGCACTTCCGGTTTGATGTCGGTACCCTCATTTGCAATTTCCATTTCATTTTCGCCCAGCAGTCGCAGCGACTTTGAGTAACCACGCTCCGCGTCACTATACCAAGCCACCGAGTTGCTACAGATGTATGTGAAATTCTGATGCGCCTCCTCGGTTAGCAAGCGCAAGAAGGTCAGCTGCACTGTGCCAACGCCGTCGTAGGTGATTTTCTCGCCACCACTCAGCCGTGAATACCAATCGAGTTCGCCTGCTTGGCGTCGCGGCACCAATGGCGCTTCCGCTGTGTGTGCATCCGGTTGAATGCAGGTCTCACCACCGGCACTCATGTTACAATACACAAAGATCGCGTCATCGGGCATGCCAGCGTTCGGATCGACCCAGTACCAGCCATTCTCAAATTGTGGATGTGCATAGTGTAGGTCGCGACAGGTGCGCACAGGGTTGTCTTGTGTGCCGGTCGGTTTGCGCATACGATCCATTTCCAAGCGCATGCTGTAGATGGCGCTGTACATGTCTACCAATTTACCGCCAGCGCCCGCGTCGCCTTGTGCTGTTGGCTTCCTCTTACGTTTTCGCTTTGATTTCTTGTGATGGTCTTGTGTAGCGATTGTAGGTTCTGGCGCGGAAAGTACACCCATAATTTCATTAAAGTCATCATCCTCATCAAATGGCGCTAAGTCGTCGTGCATATCTAAATCACGTCGTCTTCGCACTTCTGCTTTTGTTCCAGAGTATTGTTGCATTTGGAAGAGCAGTTCGGGTGGTATGAGTGGTGCTTCGGCTGGTGCACCTGGTGGTCCCGCTGGTCCGGGTGGGCCTGTGTCACCTTTATTGCCAGCTGTTCCTTCAGTTCCCTTGGGTCCGGGTGGTCCGATCGGTCCAGTTTGTCCTTGGGGACCGTCATTGCCTTTAGGCCCAATTGCTCCTACAGGACCTGGTTCGCCTTTGCGTCCCTCTGGGCCATGTGGTCCACGTAATCCACGATCACCTTTTTCACCTTGATCACCTTTCAAACCCACCATACCCAATTCACCACGGTGTCCTTTTGGTCCACGTCTACCACGATCACCTTTAGGCCCTGCTGGTCCTGGTTCACCAATATTGCCTTCTTTTCCAGGTACACCTTCCGGCCCGGGCAAACCTGTTTCCCCCACTTCACCCGGCAATCCACGTGTGCCCGGTTGTCCCTGCAGTCCGGGTAGACCTTGTGGTCCTAAAATACCCTGTGGTCCGTGTGGCCCCAAATCTCCTTTATCACCTTTTTCTCCAATTGGTCCTGGACTTCCTTGTAAACCAGCAGGCCCTTCTGGACCTTGTTTTCCTGGTGGCCCAGGTTCACCTATTCTGCCTTCCGGTCCCGAGTCTCCTATGGGCCCCTGTTCGCCAGGTTTTCCATCTTCACCGTCAGGTCCTATATCACCTTTAGGTCCCATCAAACCGGGCTCACCTCTCGCTCCTGGGTAACCACGCGGCCCAACAGCACCTTTAGGTCCTTCTTGACCTTGTATACCTTGTCGTCCAGGTGGCCCAATAGGTCCAGATTTACCTTGCTCTCCTTTAGGGCCTGCTGGTCCAGTTTCACCTGTCTTACCAATGGGACCGACAGGACCCGGTGGCCCTTGCGGTCCGTCCGAACCCGTTGCTCCTTGAGGACCACGTGGTCCAGGTTTTCCTTGTTGTCCATGTACTCCTAAAATAAAGATAAGAAGCTTAGTATATCCTAAATCTAAATTAAACAGGTGTACGTACCTTTCAATCCTCTTCTGCCTTGTTCTCCTGGGGATCCCGGTGGTCCTACAGGACCCATTAATCCATCATCACCACGTTCACCTTTAACGCCAGCCGGACCAGGTAAACCTTGTATGCCTGGCTTACCAACGGGTCCAGGTAGACCGGGTTTGCCATCTTCACCTTTAATACCTCTTCGACCAGTCTCTCCTGGCGGTCCTTTGTCACCTGGAGATCCAGGTGGACCAGATTCTCCACGCGGCCCTTGTGGTCCTGTCGAACCAACTGGACCCTAAAACATTACACGATTAAATCATCTTGGATGAATAAAATGTTTAATTTACTACTTACTGGTTCGCCCCTACTTCCTTTCAAACCTTTTTCACCAGGTGGCCCAGTTTCTCCTTTGTCACCATCTTCACCAGGCGTACCTTGAGGACCTGGTGGTCCTGGTAAGCCACGTAATCCTGTCAAACCATCTCTACCTGCTGGACCAATTGGTCCTTTTTCACCTGGTTCACCTTTGGCACCAGGTGCACCAGCACTACCTGGTGGACCAGGGTTTCCTGGAGGACCTTGAGGACCGGAATTGCCAGGCTCTCCCGACTGACCCTTATCTCCAGGATATCCAGGAGGTCCAAGTAAGCCCTGCTCTCCTTTCAGACCAGGTAATCCAGGCTGACCTTGATGACCACGTTCGCCAGGAAAACCTGGAAGGCCCGTTGATCCCTGAGGTCCAGGAATTCCTATAGGACCGATTGGACCAGGTGGACCTTCTTTGCCAGCCTCACCTGGTAAACCAGATTCACCCGGTAGCCCTGGCAAACCTGGCATTCCAGGCTCTCCGATCGGGCCCAGTTCACCAGGTGCTCCACGGGGTCCTATGACGCCTGCCTCTCCAGGTGGTCCAGGTTTCCCCGGTTCACCCTTTTCGAAAATCATACAATAAGTATACATTATTTAAAGTCTATCATCACTATACATACGGGCTGTCCTCGCTCTCCAGGTGGACCCATCACACCATTCTTCCCATCTGCTCCAGGTGCTCCTGGTAGTCCAATAAAACCACGCGGACCTTCCGTACCTTGTGGTCCACTTTCGCCTTGCGGACCTGGTGATCCGGGTTGACCTGTGTCACCTTTCGGACCGGGATTACCATCGTTACCCCGTCTCCCTCTTGAGCCTCGAAAACCTCTAGGTCCCATTTCACCGCGCTCTCCCGACTGTCCTTGTAATCCACGCTCACCTTTTATACCTGCCGGTCCGGAAGTTCCAGTTGCACCTTTGTCTCCCTTATCACCAGAAGGACCAGGATAACCTTGAAAACCCTGGGGCCCTTGCTTACCCTTTTCACCAGGCAAGCCTTGTGAGCCAGTTTCCCCTCTTGGTCCCTCAAAACCTTTGGGACCTTCAGGTCCTTCTGGGCCCGGACTACCAGGTGAACCGGGTGATCCACGTTCCCCAGGCAAACCAGCATCACCCTTTTCACCATCCAATCCTCTCTCACCATTATCGCCTTTATCACCAGGAGTACCACGTTGGCCATCATCACCTTTGAGCCCACGGGGTCCAGGGAATCCGACAGGGCCTTGTACTCCTTGCATACCTTGATCTCCCTTCGGTCCAATGGCACCGGGTGTGCCCGCATGACCTGGTGCACCATCTGCTCCAGGCAAACCAGGAAGTCCCGGTTTACCAGGTGGTCCAGCAATACCAGGAGGCCCAAGATTGCCTTGCGTACCAGGAGCACCGGGAGGACCATTTGGACCTAATTGCCCTGGTGGTCCAGCAGGTCCAGTTAAACCGGTGGAACCTTTCGCACCTTGTTGGCCGTCTGCTCCTTGTAAACCTGGATTGCCTACAGGCCCTGGGAAACCACGTGGTCCGGGAAAACCGCGAGGACCCTGTAGAAATGTTTTTATAACAAAATATAAAATACGCAATATTTTTTCAAATAACTCACCAACTCTCCTGGTAAGCCAGGCAAACCTGGTGGCCCTTCTTCGCCAGGATGTCCTTCTACACCTTGCTGTCCTTTCTCACCAGTTAACCCTGGTAAACCACGATGTCCCTTTTCACCCGGCATACCAATAGGACCCATTGGTCCAATTTCACCCTTCGGTCCCTGAGGTCCAACCGCCCCACGTTCACCATCTCTGCCAGAACGTCCACGTCGCCCATCACGACCCGGTGGTCCACCAAGTCCGCGCAAACCACGTAAGCCCTGCCGAAGGTATATATTCTAATCGTTAGGTCAATATGCAAGAAATTTGCAAAGGATTTAATTACCGGTTCCCCAACATCACCAGGTTCGCCCTTATCACCACGCTGACCAGGCACACCCGGTGGACCCGGCACACCTGTCAGGCCCATTGGACCTTCAGGTCCACGCAAAGCCATCTGAAATAGAAGGTTTGTAAATAAGAGATATCAATCTGCATATTTTTCAAAACTTGCCATGTGTTGTGATATCATCTGCCTTAGAGCTTCTGCCTGTGTGTCGGGCCCCTTCTCATTGCCACCTTGTATTGTCTGCAATTAAAAAAAATAACCAATTAACATTCATTTTAATAGTATTAATCACTACAACATACAGGAACTACAAACACATGCCCAGGCGGGCCTTGTACGCCTTGAGTGCCCGCCAAACCATCGCGACCAGCTTCACCTTTTGGTCCTGGTTCGCCCGGTGGTCCTGGGGTGCCAGTATAACCTCTGGGACCGGGATAACAAATGGTGTTACCACCACCTACCACATAACTAGGATCTGACGAATTCTGTTTAGGACCACCATTCCTTCTTCTATCTAAATTTCGATTTACCGCAGGTATGACGGGTTCAGTAGAATTCACATTAGATTCATTCCCATTAGTGCCCTCTGTCTTTCTGGCTTCCTTACTGTCATTCGTTTCATTTGTAGAGGGTGTCGTAAGATCAACAAAATCTTCAAAATTCAGATCCAAATTAGGGTCGACGGCATAATCATCCAAATCAACGTTATCATATTCTTCCGGCAAGTTTGGCATGGTAGCACTTTCTCTACCATCCTCACCAACAGAAACAGCATTTCCGCCAAGCGCTATGCCATTACCAGCGCTACCACCAAAACTATTAACGCCTTGTTGCTGTCTACGTCCGACTCCGTTCACTTGCAGATTTCCAATTAAATCCCCACCGTCTACAAGTCCAGGTCCAGCGCTATAGCTACGCGAACTGGTGTATTGGAAGTTGGGACCATTGGCTTGAGCTGCACCACCGGCACCAGCAAAACCTTCATTTAATGCGCTGCCATCTAACCGTCTCCTACCTTCGAAAAGACCAAGTGTGGCACCACTTAAACCAGCTCCATCACCACCACCACCATCAACTCCATTTCCGCCACTGCTGCTCGATGACGATGACCACGACCAACTAACAGTACCACCACCATCACCGCCAACATTACCGCTTGTATGTCGCTCTACAGTAACAAATCCCTGCTGCACACAAGGTGTGGCATAACGTGTACACACTTCATAACCCGCTTCCGGACTATTTACAATGGCCATCAATTGCACATCACCGGCGAAAAATCCCTGATCATTTGTCATTTGTGCGCCCGTAAGTATTAGACCATTTGTTGAAATGGTGCTGCCGCGAGAACGCTCCAAACGACGCGTCACCTGTTTAGTACAATCCACCACCAAAGTGGCAGCCGTGCCTTTCACGCTCACACCAATTCGATGCCAATTCGCATCACTAATACCAATGCCGAAATTAATGGTGTTACGTTGGTTGAAAGTCGCATCAGATTGCTCATAGCTAAGCGTAATCTCTTTGCCTAAACTAAGCGAGAGCACCTCCTCACTCTCATCCGAATAGATGGTAAAAACGGGCGCTTTCGTTGGATTCGTTTGATTGCTACGCAAAGCCAGAACGATTGAAAAGTCCGTGGGAAAACCATTGGGGAAAGCTTGCGCGGTTTGTATGGTTAGCATAGCATCTTTGGAGACGCGAAAAGCTGGCGAACTGTGTACTTGATATGGATTACGTTCCGCGGCGCACATGCCCGGTACATCAACGATGCCAGGCGGCAGTTCAGGTAAACCGAATTCACGTATTAAATCCACAAAGCCAGCTGGAAAAGTTAGAGAAAATGTGTGTTATTTAAATTTATAAACGGTAAAAGCTTTAAAAAGCTCTCTGAACACGCACTTCATCATCGGTTAGAACGTTAACTCTTCAGTAGAATACCTCAAACCATACCTAAGTCCCTCTCGTTTCTGCTTTTCTAAACTACTCAGAGTAGTCGCCTGACTGTCTAAAGCTCTCAAGGTGTTAGCTAATTGACCAAACAAAGACTCAATCAATTTAATCAGTTATATGCCTTTGATAAATCCATGTCAGTTTAGAAAAATATGGATCACTGCTAACGACCTTCAGCGCCGCTTGTGGCAATCGATCAGTGACGTCAATGCCACATCAATTGGTCATTGACATACAAAAAATCAATGTAGTTACGAGTAACCACGAGCAGTGACAGCTGTGATTAGCAAATACGAAAACAAACGTCAAGAAATGACAAATCAATTCTGATCGATAAAACAACAATGAGAATGAGTGGAGTATGCAATTCGCAAATTGAAAAGAAATTTCGCGCTTATTGGAATTGTGGGGAGTTGTGGAGAGCTCAGAATGCTGCTAATGGTTTTTTCAATTCATTTTTATGTAGAAGAAGAACAAGAAGAGATATACGCTGCTGGAAGTCACCATATAACTGCAGTCAACGTCATGCTCCAAAATTGATGCGCGACATTTCTAGTTGACACACTTGGTCGCATGTCCGGCGTCACATATGATTTAACTTTATGACTGATATGCACATATTTTTATAGAAAAAAAGAGAGCATTAAAAATCATATCGCCCCATTGCGCACAATTTTAACACTTTGACGTTGCTTTTGCCGATATTTTTCAAATAGTTCGCTATGTATTTATGGGTGGCGCTGTCTGTTTGGATAATTAAGCACAAATGATTTGACTGTTTGTGTAATGATAAAAGTTTGCCGCTATTTAATAGCCTGAAAGCCGACATATAGACAAGTCTACATATGAGTGTACAAGTGAAAAATGGCATGGTCATATTAGCATTACTGGAACTATGTAATTAAATTGTAATTGCTTTATTTTCGTTTTGAAAATTAGGCTGATCGCATTCCAGGAATTTTTGATAACGAGTTTCGTGCAATTTTTCGCAATATGGGTGGGACATTGAGTTAGTTTTTATACAAAAAAATGGAGTCGACTGTTGTAATGGAGATCTGTAAGTCACATAAGAATAAATATTTATTTTTGTTATAAGAATCCAAATATTCTTTAATTATGTCCAGCAATTACAAGAAGAAGGAGTCAATCCAACGGAACAATAATCCCTACAAGAGAGCAAATCATATATGTATATTACTCCAGGCGCGCTGTTAAGATTCCTTAATAGCCTTTTCGCACAGGAGATATTTGATCAATTAACTGGCATTTGCTCGAATAAAGCGCTGATTTAGAACGATTTACCATACAAAAATAAATCTTATTTTACTACATTTATTACTACGTTTATGCTTCATTTCTACTCGGTTATACTCGTATTATACACGGGTAAGTTCAACCCACATGCATAAACACTTTTTCACCACGAGTTAAATGATCTACTCGGATAGAATATACATATTTTCTTTACGTATGTAGACGAGTTAACTCGGATGCATAAACGGATTTAGAGTTAAGTTGGACGTCAAATCAGCTGATTTCCCAGGGTTCCCGTATTGCCGATTTTTCGCTAAAAATCCCTACCCCACTTACTACCGAATTTTTGCGGCAAACGCGTGGTACTGTGTAGTACTACAGTAACCGGTTATTGGTTACTTTTTGGCACCGGTTTTTTTGTGGCCCACCCGTGGCACTGTGGGTAGTCGGATGGTGTAGCGAAAACCGGTTTTTTGCAAAAACTTCGACGAGTGTGTAGTCGGTTTTGTAGAAAAACTGGTTTTTTTGGGTCGATCAGTGGTCGGTTTTGCTCGTGCATTTCTGCCCGAACAATTGTTAACCGATTTATGCCGCACACCCCTTATATCTGGAAAATACGGACATATTTATAATACGTAGCAGCCCTCAATTAAATTAAATTCAGAATTTACCTCGAGTAGAGAATTTGCCGTTTTTGCTTATAGGCTTTACCCATGTAGAATATAACCGAGTAGAAATGAAGCATAAACGTGGTATATGTTTGATCGAATATAAATCGATTTGCATCTAGAATAAATCATGAATTCCTACGGGTAGTTATCCATGCTGGATATTTTTCTGATGAAACTCGCCAACTTCTTATGAACAGCAAAAAAAATTTTAACGACTGATCGTTAATCAAGTAGCCGCCTTTGCGAAAGGTAAAAACTGGTTTCTCAATTATATTCTGAATGTACTAAATTTATTTGGCTGGGCGAAAAGGCTATAAAGCGATAGCTTTAATTGAAGTGATGTTATAAGAGCATAGTAGACCACAGGTCACAGTGTATACCTCATACTATCTATGTAGGATAGAATCGACTGTCATGAGAACATCATGACAAATAGAGAATAATAAAAATGAACAGACCAAAAGCGTGATTCCTACGTTTCATAATATAACGTCTAAAACGATTATATTTCATGTGCCTACTGATAAAACCAATATATTAAACCAAATACTGTATAGTGGTTCTGGAAAAGTTTAAACGAAGATATTGTTCATTATTTGGATCGTTCGTGAAGAAGATTTAAAAAATGTAGTGTGAGAGAAATTGTATATAACGTTTGTTCTTCGGTCAATCATTAGTAAATAAATTAAATAAATGAACTTTCTTTCCCATTATCAAAATGGGATCCCAAAGCTTTAGAACTTTATATAGTAGAACTTCCCTAACTCGAATCACCATATCACCACCATCCACAAAAACACTTCCGAGTTAGAGAGACTTCGAGTTATGGAAGGTAATTTGTATGAAATTTGACTTCTATTGTCAATTCAAGAGTTCGGGTTATGGAGAACTTTGTGTTATATGAAACAGAGTGTATAGTTAATAGAGAACTGTTGTTAGCGATTCAAGGATCATATAAAGCTAGTGAAAATACCAAAAACATTAGAGGGTGAACGAGAGTTAATGACATTTTGCTCTACATGGCTCTATTTCGGTATATGTATAACGCTCCAGTGGAATACTTTAGTGATACTTTTATATTCAGAGTAAAAAAATCACTCACCATCATTTGGTTCCGCTGCAGTTGCCAACTGAATAGCCAGTAGAGTCAGTCCCAAAACAATATGGACACCAACTTTAGGGAGTCCATTAAAACGCTGATTTCGCAACATAGCATTCCATGGGAATATCATGTTTCGAAGAACTTCTGATGCCAAACTGATTCACCCAATTTTGAGGTGAATTCAGCGCATCAAGATATAAATTTGTTTAAAAAATCAAGTCAATTTCACAATTCCTTTATGAAATGGTCGCACTTCATCGTTGGGAATGACACGCTAATTGCACTAAAAACGTAATTTTTAGGAAGGAAATTCGAAAAAAAAAAATTATTTATATTTATTAAATGTAATAAATAATTATTTGAATAATTTTTAAATAAAATTCTACTTGTTTAGAGTTTTTTTTTTTATTCAAAAATAATATGTTTTGAAGAAAGTATTATTTTTTTAAATAATTTTTTTATGATTTCATTTTTTAATTTTTTTTTTTCAAATATTTTTTTTTTAAATTTCCTTTAGTTTTTAAACAGTCTTTTTTTCAATAATTTAAAATAAGTTTATAATTTGATTTTTCTTAAATATTTTTTCAAGGATTTCTTTTACAATTTCCTGTAATTCTTAAAAAGTTTATTTTTATTTTTTTATATTTTTTATTATTTATTTTTAATTGTTTTAGTAACTTTATTATTATTACATAATCTTATAATTTATTAATAATTGTAATTTATTTATTTTTGTATTAGTATTATTTTTTTATTGCACAATATTTCCTTCTTACACGCGATAAGCGTGGGAATTATATTTTCACACACACTATTAAACCCACTGACACGGTTTTTCACCAACTTTGATAAGCAATCGCGCTTATCAGTTCGAAACACTAACCTAGGCTAAGGTCCCGCTCGATTTAAAAATACAACAAAAACTAATTCACCACCTTGGCACGCGTCGCTAAGCGACAAAACTACAGATTTTTTATAGCAACTTCCGTAATTAAAAATAAATTTAATATTAAAAAACAAGCGAGACTAAAAAAAAAACATTTTTCATTGACAAAGCGCGGCGCTTATCTAACCGGGCGGCCGGCTGGCGCATTCACAGCATATTTATTTCCACATATATGTATGTCATCAGCTGTTCATAGTAACTGTATGTATGTATTTTGAGCGGACTTGCAGCTGATAAGCACGCCGAAAATTTGTTGTACGCACTTGTCTTAAAGTGAGCTAAACCGAGCTCTAGCACAGCCAGCGGCGCAATTAAGCGGATGCGACTACAAGAGGACAGCGCCGAATTTTAATTTTAGTTTCTCTTCTTTCGTTTAGTTTGTGTGCTTTTGATAACATTATGAACTTTTTATTAGCAAAATAGATGACTTTATCACAAAAAACTCACTCACTGCGCCAGTGAATGCAAAGCAAAGCTGAGTTTTTAATGAATAATTGAGGAAGTGGTTGAATCGATTTTTTTTAATAATTTAAAGAAATTTAATTTTTTTTAAATAATTTTAGAGAGAAAGTTGCACAATTGAGTTAAATTTATATTTAAAAAATTTTAAATGAAAAAAGATTTTTTTAAAACCTTTAAAAGCACCAAAAATATTATTTTTATATTCAAAATTAAAATATCTGCTCCCACAAACACTTCCAATAACACTTTTTCACTTTTGAAATACAAAAAATCCAAAATTTAATGCATTACAGTTATATTTGGTAACACTGATGTCACTTCCGGTTGACCTCTTTAACTCACAAACGCTTGAAATGTACTATTCTCACAATTTGTATTTAATAAATTATTATTATTCCAACTTTTATTTATTTTTCTTTATCCACAATTAACTTTTTAGTAACACTTTTGCTTAAAATAAGGGCTTTTTTTAATTTTCTAATATATCGGCTTATCACCTAACCTCAATCAAGCACTGCTCCATGCATATACACTTCACTTGCACAAAACACTATTATTTTCTTTTCCGAATCCACAAACTGCTACCAACGACCGATGAACACGAACTGAGCCAACGTTATTTGAAGTTGCATTTAAGAAGCTCGAGTTGATGTTTTGATCTCAATGACGATCACTTCAGCAGAGCGCTTTGTAGTTGGAGGCTTGCTGGTGTGGTGAATATGTGGGTACGCAATGAAGCTGCAGAGCATGAGAGTGATAGTTTAAATTTTTATTGTTGGATTATGAACTGGATGATTGGGATTTGGACTAATACTCGCAATGAAACTTTCGTTTTTCCGACAGAAATTTAGTTTTCATAAAAGGAAAAATGGCATGATCTATATTTTGATCTACAAAAATATTTTGAGCCATTTGGACCACTAGTCACGAGTCTATTAGTCGCTAATGTCGCCACCTTCAACAGCCGAACCTCAATAGAACTATACTCCTGCAAAAAATCGACTCCTAATTGGTCCAATATCCATTAAAATCAGAGTATTTGGTGATCTCATCACAATTAATCCAATACCCTTTAGACCTCCTAACCAACACCTCACACTAAAAACACTCTATAAATTTAGCCCACGTAGACATGGCAAAATGAATTAAACTTAAAAAAATTCTATCAAAAATTTTTCATTCATTTCTAAATTTTCAGCCCTTTTAGCTGTATCTAAATTTCAAGTGAACTTATTTTCTTTAAAAAGTTAAAAAGTAAGTATTTTAAATTGCAATAACCACCAATTAGAGTGACCAATAGCGCAGCGCTAACAATGCACTCTCGTTTGCAGAAATTTAAAAAACACGTCTCAAAATGTGCGACCCTTGCTGCTCTCCCTGCGGACCGTGTCCATCGCCTTGCGGCCCATGTGGGCCGTGCGGACCCTGTAGCCCCTGCGATCCATGCTGTGCACCATTTGAGGTAAGTCAACGCCGTTGTCAACAAAAACGGCGTCAATGCGCTTTTCCACATTTCCTTTGTCTCGAAATTGTGTAGCCAACAGAAATTTCACATTTTTTTTGCTCTTCCACTACAACCAACCAACATCAAAATAACGCGAAACAACAATTTCTTAATAAAAAAACACCATATTGGACTAATTTGGCAAACAACAATTATCTTCGGTGTATCCAAAAATTCTGGCTTTCGACTTAACCTCAAAACGTATATAGTGCTCGCCAAAATGCTATACAGGCGCCCATTTGGATGCGCTACCGCAGTGTGCGCCACGCGTACCTCCGCCATGCCCGAAATGCATAACAGTACAACAACCGCCACGACTTATCTGCCGCAAGCGTGTAGTCTTCAATGAGAAGATAGTGCCGGAACCGATGGTTGTTAATCGTTGTCGTCAAATAACCATACCCAAGGTTGTGGATACAACGCGTGTCATAAAAGTACCCAAACTAACGTGGGTCTCACAGATGGTCCGTGAGCCAAGGGTCATCTACTATCCATCGATGGTGCCCGATCCCTATGTGGTTTGCTATCCGAAACGTATATGTGAGCCGCGTGAAGTATGCCAAGCGATATTATGCCAGCCGAAACCGCAAACAATTGATATACCGCCGCCACGTGAATATTGTTGCTATCCCACCGGACCGATTAATTACAAGCCGAGCGTAGCATGTCCACCATGCCCGATGGGACCGTGCTCACCGTGCGGACCCTGCGGTGCATTGCCATGCTTTTCAACCAATCAATATCCCATATGTGAACCGAGCGGATGTTTCCCATGCAAGCCGTCGGGTCCCTGCGGCCCTTGTGGACCTTGCTCGCCGTGCCGCGGACCTTGTGGTCCTTGCGGCCCCTGTGGACCTTGCGGCGGCCCTTGCAGCCCTTGCGGACCTTGTGGACCTTGTGGACCATGCGGACCATGTGGTCCTTGCGCACCTTGTGGACCTTGCGGTACATCTTGCTTCGTACCAAATTGTGCACCGTGTGGACCTTGTGGTATGCCTCCCGGCAGCTTTGGTCCACCCGGCGGTGGAGGCGCTTCTGATCCATACGAGGCGGCTGATGATGAAACGGCATACGCATGTCCGACAATGGCGGCGAACGGCTCTTGCGGATCATAAGCGTTTTGCACACGCCACTAAGTTTCCCGTGGACTCATTGAGACCAGACCAAAGAAAGCAATTAATGCAAAACACAAACAAACTTTTAGTAGTATTAAGACGAATGTTTTTGAAAAATTAATTTTGATACCAGCAACTTTTTGAGATTCGTTCACATACCAACATCATATATACAAGCTTCAAACATACAGTTCTATATGAGATTATTTATTTTGGATCAAAATTTCGTTTACCTAGCCACTATCAAGGTGAGTTTCATGTCGAATTTACCTTGATGCGCGCAAACCTATCAAGGTGGATTCTATTATCGTGAAACCCACCTTGATACGGTTTGCGCCGATCGAGGTTACGATAACAGTATGCTCACCACCACCAGTCTAATGAGTATCATTTGTTCTCTTCTCTTCCCCCCACGCACACACACACGTACACTGCCTTCTTTCTTTTTTCCTTTTCTTCTTTCTCTTTACACATTTTAGCCTAGAGCGTGTCGTAGTCGCGAATTGCGTTGTGGAATTATGTACACTACCTGCGACTGTATCAAAAGAAACGGCTTGCAAGACAGATGTCCGCGATCCCTTTGCCAGGGGCGAGCTGCATGTATGTGCTTCCCCGTTCCAAACTGCTGTCCAGCCTCGTTTCCACTGCGCTATGCCAATATGACAATGGGTGTGAATAATAAAAGAATGCGTTGCAAGGAAACCGCCGCGTTATGTGCGCGAGCCTGTGGTGGTTGTGCACCGTGTGGCCCATGTGGCCCTTGTGGACCTTGTGGTCCATGTGGCCCGTCATGTTCTCCGTGTTGTGATACTGCTTGTTGTGGTGCATCGAATCCACCATGTGGTGCACCAGCTCCAATACCATGTCCACCGGCACCAGGCTGTTGTCCACCAATTGTGGAAGCTGGTGTCCCAAATCCGTGTGTGTGGAATTGTAATAATACGCCGCCTACATATCCATGTAAGTATTCGAGATCATCTTGTTTAAACTTTTAGTACTTTTCGTGTGTGTATAAGGGTATACTGCCGATTTGTCTTTCAGGAAATTCTTATATATCCAACAAAATTTTTTTTATTTTTAAATATCAGTATTCTTTAATATTCTGTCTCCAACAGTGTGGGGTTCTGGTGCTCTAGCAGCTCTGAAGCTCTATCTTACTCTTTATAGTTAGTTAATAATCATGGTCAGATTCGGCATTTCATAATCTCAGTCAGCTCTTGATAATAATGAAATCGCGACATTTTTTCCACTGCAAAAATCCTAATTGAAACTCGCGCAACATTTCTTAACCGATCTTGTCAGTTGTTCCTACTTTTAAATCCACTATTTTCCACATTCTTCTTCTTTAAAGGCAAATTACCGACAGGTTTACGTATAATTGGATTTAACTATGGCTCTATGCCAGAAAATCAGTATACAATGGCACCAATCTCCGATATATGTTATTCCAAAATCGGCTCGTGCAATAAAGTCATGTACTCTCTTCAAAGCAACAAATCTTCAAATTCAACGCGTAGTCTTTAAAGTGTGAAACCTCGAAATTGTTGTACACGTTATGAGAAGCCGTTGATCGCTGCAGCGTTTCTCTGTGAGAATGTCTCGTGAAGAAGCTACGTGTACACGATAATTGATTGATGTTCGCTTTAAATTTGATTTAACTTTTTAATGAAAATCACAAAGTTCGACATAACCACCACACCACTACCTATTGTTGCTCTTCTCTCTCGTTTTTACTGTTGCTCTCTTTCTCGACTTTCTTAGCATTTTGTAAGTAGTTGTTGTATATATCAGCATATTAACGTATTCTCTCTATTCTCTTTCTCTTCTCCAACACAGGTGGTTTTTAAATATTATTCTAAGGACGGAAGCTAAGGCAGATTACTTTTACGACTGATAAAGGATAATGACAACAATACATTATTGTTGTTGTGTGTGATTAATCCGAATACTCGCGAAGGCATCGAAATGGAAACGATTTGGACGCTGCAGTCCCATTATATATGTACATATGAAAAATTCCACAAATACGAAAGATTCCAATGAGAACACGTTAATATACAATGCGTACGCAAAGAGAGAAAAGTACGATGTAAAACGAAGAAAATACCGAAAGAGAGCAAGAGAAAAAGAAAGTGAGGAGTTTCATTAAATTCAGTGCGAGACATCCTTTTCACGTATAAGTACTTTGACAAACTTTCGAAAATTTTTTGTTTTTCCTTTTTAATAAAAGCTTGGTAGTGGCTATTTTTATTAAAACTCTAATAAAATGCAGTTTTATTCTCGGCTCCACACGGTTGCCTCATATTTGCTGGTAAGTATTGCAGCTCTAGGAAAAGCAACTAGGAATTATTCGCTCAAACTACATAGGTTATTCCTTATAACAATAATATCCGATAAGACGGCTCTTGAGATACTTGATTGGAACTCTCCTTATTGATGGTACAGCAAGAAGTCATGTATATTGATTATATATGGCGGTTCTTATATGAAACGTAAGCGTTATTCGGTTTTTCGAAACACCGGTGCCTTTCTCTCCCTTATCATGAACTTAAGTAAGCGCAAAGATTCATACCAGGATTCTTCAGACAACTTTTCTCATCTCGCATATATCTTTTAGGTCTTTAGTGGTAAACTTTAACCAATGGAAAGAATCCAGTATTAGAGTCCTCTAGGTCAACATTTTTGACCTTGAAAACCGCCTGCTTCATCGGCCATTTTATAGGGAATGTAGAAAATGACAGTAGAGTTACTTGTAAAATTTTTAAACATTGTAGAAGCATTAATTTGGTCGGATATTGGTTAAGTCAGGTAAGACCAAAAGGAGGGGAGGTCAAGCTGCCCGGAAAGAGGTCAGGTTTTACACGACATTAGATCTTAGGTCTTTACTAAGCACTCTGCATGTAAAATTTCAACGTTCACTTCTACTTTAAAAGGTCATACTATCAACGGATCATAGTCGCTTTAATCATAATCCAAATTTTATAAGAAATTTGAAACATTTTTAATCAAATCTTCATTCGGTAAACACATTTCAATGTTTAAACTCTAAATTATTTAACTAAAAAGTTCTCCAAATAGCAAGTCTCTCTTTGAAATCAAAGAGAACCAATACAGCCAGTTTAACATGTGCAATTCGAATTATCCTGCGTGGCCTTCATGCATCGGCTGTGGTCTGGGTCCATGTCTAACCAGTACGGAATGCATGACTTTTAGCTCATCATGCGCTCAATCGGGTTGCAAAACTTGTACTGCTGGCTGTGGTAAACCATATGCGTTAACTTATTCGCCTATATTTGGATGTAGTGGAGCATTTTTGAGATGTTGCATACCTTCCCCACAACTATGGAACTGTTTGAATGTACCCGCTTCATACTAATGTAAGTTGAATGAGACCTACAAACTACTAGAACATAAATAAATAATTTTGTTGTCAAGCAGATGGTTTCTAATGCGGTGCGCTATGAAGCCAACTAAACTGCAGATGAAATCCACAAATTGATGTGAGAGACTCCATGACTTCCGTACTACAATAATATAATCGAAACCCTACTGATTACATAAATTTTATCCTAGTATTTATACAAATATATTGTCTATGATTAAATGGCACTACTTTTATAATATTTGGGGAAGTAAACTAACCAGTTACTTAGAAACTGAGAGCTTAAAGTAAGATTAACACAACCTTCTCTATGATCAAATATAGACAGACGAAAGTAATGTATGTCCAAGTCCGCCAGAAAGACTGGTGGTAAATTTTACAGGCCCGAAGCATTTTTTTAATATAATCAAAACATCAGTAGGTGGGTTTCCAACGAAGATAATAACGGGAGAGTAAGTAATCGAATGAATTACTCGAAACAGTAATATCTATTCTAGTTAGATAGTGGTCGAACTGTGACTACAAGGAAATTCGTCCGCAAGATCTTTAGATACTGGTCGACCAATGAGGACCCAAACACTTCCGTAGTAGTGCGGAGTACGCCGTAATGAAACCAAGGACCTTTTCCAACTTCAATTCCAAGCGCTTAGTGATCTATTTAGTAAGAATCCATTCTGCAACAGCTTTGCGATACCGATATTACATAACCTCGCAAATATTATTCATGTTCTTATACTTGTTGTGTTATAAATCACTTTCAGTATAACATGCAACTTCTAATCAAAAATTTTCAACTTTCATATTTTTTCATTCAGATCAAAATTTTCAAACTAAACACCTCCAAATTTTCTGTGCATTTCTCTCTTAAGGCATCTTTTTGAAGTAAGTGACGTGCTGTACCACAGCATTCAAAGAGATAGTCATTTGAGTTAACAATTTTCTCTTTGCAGAAATTCGGAAAAAAATAACAAACATACCAAAATGTGCGATCCCTATTCTTGTTGCGGACCTTGCGGACCATGCGGTCCCTGCGGCCCTTGCGGCCCATGTGGCCCATGTGGACCCTGTGGCAGCCCATGCTCGCCATGTGGACCGTGCAATCCATGCGGACCCTGCGGACCATGCTGTATACCCAATTGTGGACCATGCGGTTTGACAATGCCTTCTGGTCCGTTTGTACCACCGCCGTGCGATCCATGTTGTCTAGGTTGTGGACCTTGTGGTCCACGTGGACGTCGTGGTAGACCCTGTGGACCTTGCGGACCGTGCGGTGCCTGTAGTCCCTGCATGCCGGGATGTCCATACGAAGCGCCCGAGTGCGGCACATGTTATCCATGTGCGCCGACACCGTGGAATACACAATGTGGCCCATGCGGGCCTTGCGGTCCACAAGTACCGTGTGCACCATGTGGACCGTGCCCACCGTGCAATCCATGTGGCCCGTCGTGTTAAATACATATATACATATATACAAGCCTATGTATATTCTAGTCTTGTTTGCAAATAATTCGATTTTGAGAATTCAAATTTTTATTATTTAATTTTTTTTGGAGAAGAATGGACCTTTTCTAAATTGATTGAAAGTATGCGAAACCAAATAATCTAAAAGTTTAGATTACGATTAACTATAGCCATTATCAAGGTGAGTTTCATCATGGCGAGTTTACCTTGATGCGCGCAAAACTGTCAAGGTGGATTTCGGCCGGTTGCGTGGAACCCACCTTGATAGCGGCTTTGCGCGCAACGTGGCACTTCCAAACGGTGGTGGTTACATATAGCGAGACCAACTACTTCCTCTACTCGGTTAAATGTGTTAATATTTTTGCTCTCTCTCTCTAATTTTAGGACCAACGCGCGATCGTCCACGCGGTATACTCTGTGGCATTCACTGCACATGCTTGTGCGTTAAACGCAATGGATTACAAGATTTGTGCCATCACTCCCTATGCCGAAGGCTATGTTAGCATCTCGTGCTGATGTGTTACGTAAGTATTGATGCTGTAAGTATCCACCTTATACACAGCTTTCACGATCTCCTTCCTTCATTTAGATTGATACAGACAAGCATTGCAAGGCGGTATGTCTCCACGACAGCATTCCTTTGACGTACCCTGGTGTTTCCAATCTCTTTTGACTGGGTCGTTCACAGCACCCCTCAACCTTCTACATTCCATATTTCGACTACACTATAAAACTGTGGTTTCAATGATGTAAAGGTAAACTGCATATAGCACTGTGCTAAAGGAAGCGAAAGCGTTTGCAGCAGAACTCAAGCATGGATGATGTCACAACTTTTGGCGACGATGAAAATTGCGAGAAAAAATATATGTTTTTGCATTTCCTTTATGTTCGCATTTCAACAGCGATGCATCTACATATGTATGTATATATGTATAGTTAACAAGATGCATCCGAAACTCCTTGAAAATGCAAATGTTAATAAAGTACTAGATGATGGTTTCCTTCTTCATTGAATAAAAAATATAGTAGTTTTTCTCTGGTTCTATGTACTCAAAGGGTGTCGAAAAGGAATTAGCTTCTTTATCGAACTCAGCTAAAAGATCAGAACCCTTGCATATAAGTCTGATATAAAACCAAAGAGTATCACATATACTGCCGACGGAGACGTTTAAACTTTCAGACTTCTAATGGTTCATCAGCCCTCGAAACTTTATCGTCCGTAGTCTATTACAAACCTCGCTTATCGCAAAGGTCGAATTACTATATATATTTCAAAAGCTCCGTCGATAGTATAGCGCATATCGTAGATGTATTAATCTTCTAGTCAATCATAGAGGGAATTTGTTTAGGCCTTGTTTATCCGTAATCCTTAAATCCAATCGAAACATGTCCGACTTCAGGTTATCCGTCTGATCTTATACCAAATCAAATCCTTTTGTATTGTTGACAAATCATCTTCACATATTTTATAGCAACTCAGCCGGTTTTGTATCAGCTGCTAGGGTATTATTATTTTTAGGTTCTCTACAGCTTTTTGAACTTGCTTTTAGACCGGACTAACTAACTAACTAGTTTCATACCTTCAAGTTTGGACTTAAACATATATTTTAGTCCTTCCGGTAAACGCTTCGGCTCCAATTCTGGAATCCTACATTTCAAGCACCTTTCTCTCAGTATCATTCAATACCATATCATATATTACCCATCATAGAACTTAATCTCTGCTTCGGAACTCCTTCAAAATTTGTACTCAAAATATGTGCCACTTGTTACACAAAACACTTTGCTTGTATTTAAAATTGAAAATCAAGTAATGCAGGCAAAAAATTTGAACAGAGAAAAATAATTTCAAAAATAAATTGAAAAAATTCTCATTCCAAAACAATATTTCGGCTAAAAACCAACTACCAAATTTCCGTTTAAACCAAAAGTTAGTACATCCTGCAATATAAAATATTTTGCATATCCTTTCAAAAACTTTGAACGGATTTGTATTTTGATTCAGTAGTAACCAATCATGTGTCGTTATAAATTGTTGTTTTGTGCTTCTTACAGAAATTAAATCAACATCAAGATGTGCTGCGGTCCCTGTTATGGCTCTTGCTGTAGTCCCTGTTATAGCCCGTGCTGTGGCCCCTGTGGGTCGTGCTGTGGTCCTTGCGGATCCTGCTGCAGTCCTTGTGGACCTTGTGGCCCCTGTGGCCCGTGTGGATCCTGCTGTGGCCGTTGCTAGACGTCTCTATGCCGCTTTTGTAAGTATAACAGCCATAACAAAAAATATTTGAAACGGTTTAAAACTTCTTTCTTTTCACCATTCAGTCCCAATTCAGCTTCTGGGATCTAGAAAGTTACTAATTAAAAGCGGCGAATTGGCAAAAGTGCGTCAAACGGCAAATAAATAGGTGAATTTTCAGTTACATGGAACTGTGATCCCAAAGAAAATCAGTGTAATCGAACAACGTAAATAACAGCGGACCACAAAAATTCTAGGCAGCCATAGAAATATATAGAAATACAATTTTTTTGGTTAAAATTTTCTTTTTTCTTTTTAATAAAAGTGAAAATACTTTTATTAAATTGCAAATTTTTCATTTAAACTTGAGGTACGATATGGGTTTGTATGCAAAACTAAAAGCCGGTAGCTATGTGGGGCTGGTTAATGTTTTTGAGAAACACCTAAAGAGTCGGCTTTTAAATCTGTCAAATCTACTAACATATTCACGATCATCTTCTGAGCTGCTTCGGTATTGAATAACCCTCCATAAATAGCTGTGGTCAAGTTTAAGAAAAATAAACTTTGCCAAAAGTATTTTATCATAGGGCGGTACGGTCTTATAGTTGTGGTAAGTAGCTTCGGCAGTGGGGACTAGCGAATACCATTATTTAGTGGACGCCCTAGTTCAAAGTGGAGAGCTCTATGTCCTCAATTTTTGACCTAACCGCTCGGAGGTTGAATAAATGGTCCCACACCCATTGTGACCTTTTTTTGAGCTAGACCCCTTTGATAAATTTTGTTATAAACCGAGCTCCCGAAATGGCTGCAATCTTGTAAGAGCTAAAACAGTGATTCTCGGGCCTTCAATTAGCCGTATAGAAAACTTCATGTTTATCCTTCAAGAGTTAGCGACGGCATCTATGGAATAACACGCTATCTTCAAGCATATCCTACACTTTAGATTATACTAAATCCAATGGCAAAAAAGAATCCATGTGAAATGAATGTGAATCAACAATCATCTTGTACCAACAAGAGTTCAAAGGATATTTGTAGACCGACAAAATTAAGTGTCAGTAAGTAATAGAAGGTTGCAATGCGTCGTGAACAGCATTTGCTCCCGAAGAAGAAAAGTAATAAAACCGAAAACAGCGATGGTTCCTTGAACACATTTTACAAATTTTCAGCATCTAAGTGGCAGATGGTGGGATCGAAAACAAAAGTGAAGGAAAGCGGTGACTTTTACATAAAAAGGTCAGATCTAGGACAGAGTTGGACCTGGTCCTCAGTGCTTTTATGAGCTGACACACTCAAGCCTATTGCAGCCAACATGTATTCACTGTAATATCCATCAAAGTTTTTTCGACTCTTCAACCTTCAAAATTCAAAAAAAAAAATTCATTACAAAACTATTTGGCTCAACAAACTAAACGAAATTTTCAGTCCATACTTTTTTCAAAAGCTAAAAAAGTAAGTACAAGCGTCTAAACCAATGAAGCTCAGTCACTAATGCTCTAATATTTTCAGGGCACTTTCTAGATAAACGCATACAAAATGTGTTCTGGTTGTAGCCCTTGCTGTAGTCCTTGCTGCTGCTCGCCATGCGTGTGTCCATGCAGATACTTAAAATGCACGGACTTCTGCTGCCGCTGGCCATGCCCATGCAAGGCTCATTGCTATAATACGCCACCCAAGTGTTGCTGCTAAGTAGCAATATTAAGAAGTCTGCAATGGAGCTTGTCGTCAGAAATAATTTTAGTCAAATATTATATATTCTATGCTTTTGGATTAAGAAGTTTTAAGTGAAAATAAATAAAGTAAAATTTTGGAAAAAAACATTGAAATCACAGTATTTCCAATAAATCTACTCAAAAACCGGACGTGGAACGGAAAATTTTTTTCTCTTATCAGGAACTTGAGTGGTAGGTTGGGTTCGAAGCTCAAAAACTGAGTTTTGCTCCTGGTAAGATTGTTTGCTAATGTCATATCTTTGGAGTTACAGAAAAGTTTCCAGACTGTATGGACCGATGATGATTTTGATAAACTCCAGTACAGAACTTGAGTACTCTGAAATTGTTATTTTATTACTTTAAGCTCGGGGTTTAGAATTACAGTACCCTAAAGCGGTTACATGAACCAAAGAATATCGGGTTGAACACAAGTTTCTTAACCAAAGATCTACAATAGAATCTTGGCTCGGTTTCAGAAACTTGGTACTCCTGAAATTGCGGACTTAGCGATCTTAATGAGTAATATACAACAGCTTTGAAGAATCTGACATGACATAGAGCAATTTGCGAATCGGAAGTGTCACGTTCTATAAAAATAAACTTCTGCAATAGTTTCAAGGTCCATTAGGCTCCAAAACTACTTTGCATTCTATAACAAAGGCTTCTCCAATGGTTTCAAGATACACTGTACCACAAATCCACTTTGCAGTCATCAACATAAAACTAGCAAAAATATGCTGTATTTGTCAAAATAAAAAAGTAAAACAACTTTCATTACACAATTTTCGTTCAAATAAAAATAAAACACAAAAAATTCGTCCGTTAAAATACTTTTGAAAAAGGTAAATGCGTTTAACAAATAAGCAATAACTAATTTCTTGACTTACCCTTTCCTTTTTGTCAACAGCAGCCTCAACACAACTGAAGATGTGCGAACCTTGCGGTTTTTCCGTTGCTCCTTGTGGCCCATACGGACCCATAGGACCTTATGGACCGATTACCGCTTGTGGAGCGCATGGTTTTTGTGGACCGCCTTGCATACCGGATTCATCACCGAACCCGCCCTGCTGTCCGTCACCATGTCCAGTAGGCTGTTGTCCACCACCATGTGATCCCTGCTCCAACTGTTGTCCAAATCCATGCTGCCTCTAAAATGGATTGAATGTTGGAGTCTGTTGAATTGCAATATTTAAAGGAGTTTCACGCATGCTTTAGTTGTATTGGCGCAAAAAAACAAATTTGTCCAAAGACCGTTTATGTTGAGCGAAACGTCGAGTTGTGTGTCTTCAGTTGTACATGGATCTTTGTACATACTGAATTCATCAAGTGAACGCACGCTTAAGCCCTTTGTGTTAGACAGTGCATGTAAAAATTAATCAACGCGTCTTATTAGAAATGGTAACCAATTGTTTCGTTTACAGTAATAAAATTCTTGCAATAGCAATGTACAAAACCCCAAAATCGATATTTTATTGGGTAAGATTGGGGGTATCGAAAGTTTGAAAGAAACTATGTGTATCTTAAAGGGTCTATCGACGTTGCTGGTAAAAGTATTTATCACTCAAAAGAGTTTTTTTAATTGTAAGCTAGATACTCCTACAGAAAAGTCCAAATAGAAGTAGACTCCGACATATCCATAGTCAAGTGACCACTGATATAATACTGAAAACTAATCTAGACATGGCTGCTAGAACTACACTAAGCCCAATAATGGCTAGGACCGACAAATGGCTTCGAGCGGCATTACTTCTAAAGAGAGATTTATATCCCGTACTAACTGAATAATAGAACGGAAATGAAGGAATCTGTATGAGATCTCATCAATTAATAACGATAATGGATCCCCTTGATGACTTTTTCTTGACTAGTGATTCGACAGAGGAAGACCTCCTTTATATATTATTATCGAAATATTTGGTCCTAAATCGGAATATATTTTAGGCTACAAATCTCTGTCTCCTGATTACAACGTCCAAAAGAATGGGACAAATGAAATGAATGTTCGGAAATCTCAACACAAACACTCTCATGAAACCAAAGTAGAACATCCAACAAATGTGAATCCATGAGAGAACTATTGAAACAGCAAGTCGTGGTCTAGTTCCGAAATTTTGGTTATGAATACAATATAAAAGCGCAATGCTGAAATCTGCATCTCTATCCCTTTGTTAATGTTAGACGACCACTTCATAAGTCTCGTCGAAATACTGTCGCTCAAAGTATTACTTCGACCTCTTTTATGCCCAGTTTACATAGAATTTGTTGTCAATACAATTTTTTTCATATCATTCATTGATATTTTGGCCTAACAAGAACATTGAAAATTTAAAAGTAGTCTTTCAAAAATCGTAGGTTTGGAAATTAAGCTGGAAAAAATTTAGATTTATTTTAAATTGTTCTGTAATTTATTCCGCCAGCTCTTCCATTTGGAAAACGCTCTACCCAGGATGTGCGATCGCTGTTCAAACAATAAAAATGGCTCTACTACTTCCTCTTGCCAGGATAGCTATTGTAGTACATGTTGTCCTAATGGTATTTGCAGCCGTACGCGCACATCACAAAATCCAAAACCAGATCCAACGGCCTGGACCGGGCCGAGCCAGTCGTTTAGCCGTGAATCGCATCCAAATTGGGTACAACAACAACGTTGGGCGTGACTAACAAAGCGACTGAGGCAGTCACAAAAATTATACGAGATCGAAAAGCAAAAACCAACAAAACTCTTAGTATTGGAATCGGAATGTAGTCTACCAAAAATGTAGGTGTCGCTGCGGCTGGGCTTATACTAGTGTTCTAATTTTTGTTCTTTTTCTCCCTTTCTATTTATGTATGTAGCTCTGCGAAGGTGATCATATCGCCGGAAAGTGAACCACCACCAAGAGTGATGATTATGCCGACCGATTCCAAGGAGTCCTTAATGTACGTAAGCTCTTAATTAAAATAAATAAAAGTGACTGAAATCTTGATTTCAACACAGCTTCCGACAGGATTCCACTGAGGATTTGCGAAAACCAACAAAACTTATGATTATTCCATCTAGAGTTTTGGATACGAGTAAAACCCTTAAGTATGATGTAATTAAAATGAGGGTTTACTAATCTCCACGAACAACGGGCTTACACTCGTCATTGTAGGCATCTAGATGATAGTACAAAAGTAGCGCTGGGCTTTACAAGATCTATAGCAAGGAGATTTCCAACGCTTATGTGCAAGTGGAAAGTACATTTTCTATTATCTAGTGAATTAGCCGATGCAGTGCGTATGGATCCCGCCAGATTCTATAGGCCACATCTTACATCTGCTGTTCGCTTTGATGATCGAAATAGGGTTAAGCCGAAGCCTCCACCACGCCCGCAAAGAAATCCAATGCTAATGACGAGCTGTCTACCGCGCTGTCCACTCCGGAACGGTTTACAAAAGATTGTTAACGATTTTAAGTTGGTTTATAATAATCCTGCTTGAACAAATAAAACTCGTACCTCAGCCATACAGGAAGAATTCTATGTAGTTTTTTTATGTTGGGACTAATTGGGTTGGAGATTTCAATTATGTTAGAGCGGATTTACCGTTTTTTTTGTATGAGATGTATGTTTGGAAACATGAGTATATTGCTTTTCGCAGCATTTCGAGAATATTCGCTAAGAAATGTACTTTCTTACACGGCCAGCAAACTTGCAAACCAATATTCAATATTATGACTATTAACTTTCCAAGTTGTCCAAACCCAAAGCTCGAACGTCTGGTGAGTTCATAAAAATATAAAACTTACTCTATCCTCGGTCTCTCTGAACCCTTTGTTGTTCTATCAAACTCGTTTCAAATATTACTCTAAGCTCCGTGCCCAAAAGCGGCTATAGAGACTAGGGTCAGAAAATAACCAGAAAACGGTTAATTTTTGAGAATGAGAGTGATTATGGAGATGAGTTCTCTTCTTTGGGACTCCACCTCTCACCATTAGAAAGTTCTCCCTTAAATGCTGGATTAAGAGCAGTGACCACTTGTTCTAATTTTAATCCCAAGTGCTCAATGAGAAATATTTTATTTGTATTTGTGTTTTGTAGAAAAAATCACTCAAATCATTCAAAAACTTTTCGGCTTTTAGTAAACAACAAAATTACACGATATTTTCGATTATCATCTTCAAACTAACAGGTATGAAAACAGCTGTAAAAATACCAGCAACTAAGTACTAATTTACACATTACGCCAACAGCCTACTTGGACAAAACTACTCAAAATGTCTTTTCCCTGTTGCGGTTGCTGCGGCTCCTATGGTTGCCCGACTGGCCCTTGTGGCCCCTGCGGTCCGTGTGGACCTTGTCGACCAGGCGGACCATGCCAACCCTGTGGACCATGTGGTCCATGCAGCCCTTGCGGACCATGTGGTCCCTGCGGCCCTTGTGGATCTTGTTGCGGACCGTCGCGTTGCGGCCCATGCGGTCCTTGTGGTCCCTGCTGTAGCCCTTGCGGTCCTTGTATAACGCGCGGTCCATGCGGCCCTTGTGGTACGTGTGGACCTTGCTGTAGTCCATATCCGCGCTGCTGCGCGTTCGGCTGCCCGTGTTCAAAATGCCCAAACCCATGTCGGTATCTGAAGCCGAAGTACTAAGATAACGCGCATACTGGGTGTCGGTGGTGTACAAAACTTTGGACTGTATGTACAGCGGGGTTGTTGAGGTATGATACAGGAGAAATAGAGAGAAACTTGAGTTGGAAATTGAATTTCAAATGCAACAAGCGCTGAAAAAAGATGGCGATCGTTGGACAACAAGTGGATCAAGCAATTTCATAATAGATTTCAAAAAGAATGCGTCTGCAATTGCCATATGTCGTTTTGTTCATTTGATATTTTGTATGAAGATATATGAGAATAAAAAAGTGCACCTTACAAAGGTTGATTGAAAAATAAAAAACACTGCATAAGTGGATTAATTGTCAAAGATGAGCATTTTAAATTCATAAAATTTTGAAAATTCCGAAAGTAAACAACACCTCATTGGCACGGAGGATTTTTATTTGTTAAAAATTTCTGCGCTAACTAAAAACGTGAGTAATTCGCTAGACAAAATCGACTTTGACATTCGAAATATAATTACAATTTTTTTTATTTTTTATTGTAGACTTCAGCAATCGCCTAATGCAGTGCCCTTGCTGGTGCTATCGACCGACTCCTTGTGGTCCTTATGGTCCCTTCGGTCCATGGGGTTATATAGGACCATGCGGAGCCATAGGTCCTTGCACGCCGTGTGGTGCGCCGTGGGGTTCGTGTCAGCCATGTGGCAGTTGTTGTTCGCCATGCGGCTCTTCGTGTTATGGCCGTAGATGTTGTTAAACGAGAGTTACCCGATGCACACACGCACTCATAACTAGTCGGTGAGATTAATGAAAAAGCAAAGCATCGATTTGGGCAATGAATTGGGTGAATTGAAATGGCAAGTGTATTTCGTTAAGAACATGTGAATTGGAAGGTGAAAGGCATAAAAATCTAAAAAAAATAACAAAAAATAACAAAAATATTTTCATACAAAATGTTTTTTAAATTTTTGAGATTTTGTAAATAAAGTGTGCAAAATTCTCAAAAACATAAATATGCTGAATTTTATTTCGAAGAAAGTCTTTGTTGGTAACTTTGTGATTACTTTGCAGAAAATCTATGTTGATTGTTTTGTTATTCGAAGGTTTTGTATAATTTCGACAGAAGCCGCTTCTCTGCATATTGTTTTATTAACATATCCGATTTTCATGGAGTATTTCCTTGTTTCAGGTCTCCGGTTAATCTCTTTTTTTTACATTTCAAGTTGAGACGTCTGATTTCTTATGATTCTATTTGATTTCATGCCGTCTTCATTTATTCTATATCATCTATATCTCAACTCAACTGATCCCGTAACCATCTTGGCATTCTATATCATATATGTCAAAACTTCTCATCCTATCTCATCTCAGCTGATCCCATAACTGTTCTGTATCAATTTATTCTATATCATCTATGTATGTCAAAACTTCTCATCCTATCACATGTCAACTTATCCAATAACCATCTATAACTACTATGTTAAAACATGTCATCTTATCTCATCTCAACTGACCCCATAACTATACTGCCTAAATTTATTCTATATCATCTAAGTCATCAAATCCTATCTCATTTCAACTGATTCCATAACCATCTTGGCAACCTATATCATCTATGTCAAAACTTCTCATCTCAACTGACCATCCTGTCTAAATTTATACATATCATCGATGTCAAAACATCTCGTTCTATCTCATCTTAACAGGTCCCATAACCATCCTGTCTAGATCCTATCTCCAGTTTACTGTATGTATGTATGTGATTGGCGTTGCAACCGTTTAGCCGGTTATAGCCGAATCGACGATAGTGCGCCACCTGTCTCTCTCCTTCGCAGTTCGGCGCCAGTTGGAGATCCCAAGTGTAACCAGGTCGCTCTCCACCTGGTCCCTCCAACGGAGTGGAGGCCTTCCTCTTCCTCGGCTTCCTCCGGCGGGTACTGCATCGAACACTTTCAGGGCTGGAGTGTTTTCGTCCATTCGGACAACATGACCTAGCCATTGTAGCCGCTGTCTTTTTATTCGCTGAACTATGTCAATGTCGTCGTATAACTCGTACAGCTCATCGTTCCATTGTCTGCGGTATTCGCCGTAGCCAATGTTCTGAGGACCATAAATCTTGCGCAAAATTTTCCTCTCGAAAACTCCTAGTGTCGTCTCATCGGATGTTGACATCGTCCAAGCTTCTGCACCGTAAAGCAGGACGGGAATGATAAGCGACTTGTAGAGCTTGATTTTGGTTCGTCGAGAGAGGACTTTACTGTTCAATTGCCTACTCAGTCCAAAGTAACAACTGTTCTCCGGTCTACTAATCTGATATATTTTCATAACATTTAATCTTGTAACAGCTCATCTCACGTCAACGTCAACGTCAACGCCTTTCGCCTTATCTCTTTCTATCTCATTATTCGCATCGTTCGACTGAATTAAGGTCCTACGTGTGGCAACAAATTAGTATTTAATATATTACTTCTAGGAATTCATTTTGTTTAGGATTTAGTAAGGTCCGATTTCATCGATTTATCATATCGAGGATCTATCAACTAGGACACATTATACTTGCTTCACTAAATCACTATAACAATAAACAACAAGCAATACATTGAAATAAGTTTCACTTGAAAATCACATTTTCCAATCATATCAAAATTTTCGTCAGAAAGAAAGGCCGCAAAAAATTTTTCGTTTGTAACTTTTTGTTTCGCTGGAATTTCTAAACTAAGTTGTAAGTAGAAAAAATGCTGTTTATTGATTTTCAAATATTTATGAAACAATTTTACAACAGCTTTAAGAAATCGTGCGAAGATGTGCTATCCCTGCTGCAGTCCATACTCCTGCTGCTCGCCCTGTTGTGGGCCATGCAGACCATGCGGACCGTGTGGCCCTTGCGGCCCATGTGGTCCCTGCAACCCATGCGTACCGTGTGGACCGAGTGGATCGTATGGCTCATGTCTTGATTGTCGTAAACCCTGTGGTGAATCAAATATATGCCGACCCACGGGATGTTTCTATTTCGGGTGATAACCATCGACGTGTACACGAGTTATAGAAAGTGTGTTTGCCAGCCATATGCGTCTAGTGCGTCCATTGTTGTTGCCGGCAATGTGTGCTGCAAACACCGAACGTTTTGAAATTTCGCAATAATAAATGTTACATAAAAATCGAATACGAGAAAACACACATTGTGCTTCGTGAAGTTAATGTGTTGTAAACACGAAAATTGGCCAATAAACATGCACACGTTTTGACATCAAAAAAAATGAGATGAGTTTCGTGTTTTGTTCTTTCGGAATGGGTGAAAATTTGGTTTCTTTCGAGCTTTCGAATAGCCGCCACATAATAGCATGGAAAGTTCGAGAAGGTCCAAAGATATCTAGATTAGAATTCCGCTCAAGTTCGGTTACCGGTCGACTATATTCCAGATACAATTTTTCCGTTAAACTCTGTTCCGATCGGGTGATTAAACTCTTCATCATAGTCTTAAATCAGGATTGTGGAAATATGATCTAACCCGTGACAAACCCCTGGTTAGATTCCAAAGTTGACTTCACCGCTAGGTCTGAGCTGTTTGTAACAGAGGTTAAGATCGGGCCCAATTTTACGTAAGAATTTACTAAAGTTCAAAGCCAAGACTTTCTGCGGCTTCAAAGGATTCCAATATAATTTCTACTTATCAGACATCACAACCAACCTGTCCAGATCTCTAAATCATAATCAATTCCTTCCCGAAACTCTCTGTCCAGATACATATTCCTAAAGCATAACCCTGGGCTCCTATGAAGTAGTCATCAATAAAAATATGGTCTAACCCAACGCACATCCCTCGTAAGATTCCAAAGCTGATTTTTGTTTTGGTCTGAGCTCTTTAGAACAAATTCGCAGTAAAATCGGTTCCAGCTTTACCAAAGGTTTTTAGTAGAGTTCGACGTCAAACAAAGACTTTCTTCGACTGAAATGGGTTCTATTATGAATTAGCTCAAGCCACCACCGAAATTAAACTCTATCCACATGTAAAGGTGCACTTTGTAAAGCTTTAAGTAAGTTGAGCTTTCAAATATGAGCTTATTATAGCAAACGGTATTATAAAACTAAGCTCCGACATAAGAACAAATAGATATTTTAGTGAAAAGCTACAGTGCCAAAAGCTCTCCTGCTGGGCTTATCAGCTTTAAAATGCAATCAAATCTAAATTGAAATTGCAATTGATTAGACAGACAAGTAGACCAAAGCGCGTAGTCGCAAAGTGCAAATCAAGTAGTGCAGTTTACAAGCAGATATCTAGGTATTTATAACTGTTTTCCATTACAAATTATAGACAAGTTAATAAATACTTTGTTAGCCAGTCATGTTCAGCGTCTTTCTAGCGCTTAGCCTCAGTCTCTTGGCAGCCATTTACTGTTGGTTACACCAGCACTTTCGCTATTGGGAAAGACGCCGCCAGCCGCACATACCATCCACACTGATTGTGGGTAATGTCTTCGATCTACTGCGTTATCGTTGCTGCTTCGGCGAGCAATTTGAGCAGCTCTACAAGCATGAAGCCGCCAGCGGTCAAGACTACGTGGGCATACATGTGCTGCATAATCACGCGCTGCTGCTGCGTGAGCCCGCGCTGATCAAACGTGTGTTGGTGAGCGATTTCAGCGCATTTGCGAGCCGCTTCGAACGCAGCGATCCAGTGGGTGATGCGATGGGCTCACTGAACTTATTCTTCGCGCAATACGAAATATGGAAGGAGATTCATAATATATTCTCGCCGCTGTTTGCTCATGGCAAAGTTAAGCAAATGTATCTGCTGCTACAAGAGGTTGATTGGTTCAAGCTCCTTTAAAGGTTTTATAAAACTAACTGCTTTTCCGTTAAAGGTTGGCTACAAGCTGGAGACGCATATGAACGCTTTGAACTTTGACACTGAGCACTCGGTGATCATTGAGGTTAAGGAGTTGTGTGCGCTCTTCACCACCGACGTCATAGCCTCGCTTGCGTTCGGCATCGAAGCTAATAGTTTGGCGAATCCGCAAGCGGAATTCCGACGCATGTGCATCGAAGTGAATGAGCCGCGTCTCAAGCGTATACTACATCTCTTCACCATGTTCTTTGTGCCGGAGAAAGTCAAACTGGTACGCACACATCTCTACTCAACGGAATATGAGAAATTTATGCGCGCCTCCATTGAGTATGCCATTGCGGAACGCCTGCGTAGTGGTAACCAACGTAATGATCTTATCGACATATTTATAACATTAAAGCGTCAAGCCGCCAATGGCGCTAAAGACAGCGTGTTGCAGCAACCTGATTTCTTTGTTGCACAAGCGGCTTTCCTGCTACTAGCAGGCTTCGACACGTCCTCTTCAACAATCACGTTCGCGCTCTATGAGCTAGCTAAACATGCAGAGTTGCAACAGCGTCTGCGCGCAGAGTTGCGTGTGGCATTGCTGAAAAGTGGTGGCGCGCTGGACCACGACGCCATTTGTAATGAACTGCCATATATGCGCATGGTTGTCGATGAGGTGCTGCGTTTATATCCACCCACTTCATTTCTCGATCGACGCTGCACCGCTGAGCAGGGTTACTGTTTACAGCAACCGAGCGGCGGTTATCGCATACCACAGGGTATGCCCGTTTATATATCGGTGCTCGGTTTGCATCGTGATGCACGGGTGCGTTTGTCTGCTTTACTTTAAACATTTATTTTATCTTACACTTCCTTGTAGTTCTGGCCTAAACCACTCGAGTTCGATCCGGAGCGCTTCTCAACTGAAAACCGCAAGCTGCACACACCTATGAGTTATTTGCCATTTGGTGCCGGTCCACGCGGTTGTATTGGCAGTTTACTTGGTTTGTTGGAAGTTAAAACGGGACTTGTACATATCTTGAAGAATTTCCGTGTGGAGACTTGCTCGCTCACTTTGCCTGAGATGAAACTTGATGCTAAAACCTTTGTTTTGGCAGCAGAGGGTGGCACTTACTTGCGTTTTGTGCAGGATAAAATTTATTGATGGAAATAAATATGTTCTTCCGAGGAAATATTAATTATTTGTTATTGAAGACAAACCCTGTTTAACACTTATAAATCTACTTTGGATAGAAATCCCAAGTTCAATTGGTTTATATGAAAAACCTAATATGTTGCCAAATTATAATTTCTTAGAAGAGCGATATGAGGTGACCTAGGTTCATACAACCGATCCAGATTTTTCGAGCATAGGGCCCTTTTCTTGACCTTTTCAATAAATTTACAAAAACAAGTCTTTTGGTCTCGACTAAACTCCCTTGGAGGCAAGGTATCTGATGTGACTTCATCAATTTGATGGATTTCAAATATGCTGAAGTTCGGTTGAGATTAAGGACCGTCATAAATACTCAGATGATGCTTTCAATATAGAAAGACAAAGTAAACCTGATTTTCAATCCGGAAATAACTTCGATTGTATGTTCAAGGAATGAATCGACTTTCCTGGGTTTTTTGAGACTTTGAGTCCATTTTGCTCAAAACCTCGACGTGATGGGCACTTTTGGAGGTAATATTCGTGTTCAGCGATGAAAATCCTATAAGAATATCATTGTCTGATCTTTGATGCATTTTTTGTGTCGACCAGTGTTATTCTTGATTTATATTCTCATATGACATATCCCAACGGTCGAATTTTGATATTATTGAAAAAAATGGATCCAACTCAGTACACTCATGATTTTATCTCTTTTATATAGCATTACAATTCAAATTATACTGTCTTCACACCATTGAAACGACCATTTTAATAACAACCGTTGTGGAATCTAATCCAGTTCCATAAAAGCTTCCTAGCTAGCTAGGTTTGAAAATTCTGAAATTCTGAATTTGAAATACCTAATTTTTACTTTCTTTTGGAGAGCATTTTTGACTTCGAAAGGGCAACCAGACTCAACATAACCTCAATACCATTCATCTTACTATCTAAATCCATGGCATAAACAGAACATAAAGTAATCAAGTCTAAGTAGATCGAAGACAAAGACAACTTAGATCAGTAATTCTACAATCTATCTATGAGAGAAAGAGCAATCATCGATTAATAAAAACCCACATAAGCTGACTGCTATTTTTTAAAATCTATATTTTTAAAGTGTGTATCAAATCACATTTCATTTAGGGATACTTTTAGGTTATGTTTCAATTATTTAGGTTTCAGGCTTCTCACAAAGAACAACAACAACAATTAAATTTCACATAATTTTTGTTTTTATTGACTACAAATGACCACATTTAGCAACTGCTTTAAAATACTGAAGAGAATGTGTAAAATTCGTTAATTAAAAAATAAATAGCAATTATGCAAAAAAACGCAGTTTACATAATAAATTTAATAAAATTGAAGCGCGTTTTATTAATTAATTAATGAAAAAGAAATATTTGTGGATTGAAAAATGCTTTGAGTCAAATTTAATTGTTGGAAGTGAAGGCGTTTGATGGGTTAAGTTTGACTGATGGCTGATGGGGAGTGTGAGTAATGAGCGCGTTTTTAAAGCAAATATTACAACAAAGAATTTTAGTTGTGTGTATGTATGCTTAAAAATTTTGCTTGCTTACACAATGCTTTTTATACAAATTATTATTATCTTTTGCTGAAATTTATTATATGCAATTATTTTGGTTTTTGTTGCATTTGTAAACAAATTTGCAAGTGTCATTCAATTAATTAATTAAATTATTTATGTTAATTTAATTTATAATTTGCTTTTATTAATTTAACTTTTCATACATATTTATTTACTCACAAACTTTTTTTTTATTTCTCAAATTTCATTAATGTAATTTAAATTATATTTAATTATTATAATAATTATTTAATATTTAATTATTATTATATGTATTTATGTATGTATGTATTTTAAAAGGCTAACTACGTCTAACAACTAAATATATTATAATTGATATTTTTTAGGCTAAATAATGTGTATTTTTCGTTTTCCATCAATTAATTAATTAATTTAATTTTTATTCAAACAATTTACTTATATATGCTTTTTAATTATTATTTATAATTATGCAGTTATATTTTTATTATAATTATAATTATATATTTTATCGAAGAGCAGAAATATTAACTAAACACAATCATTATAATTTACACAGTTAAACACGCACATTTTTTTTTTGTTTTTTTTAATTTGTGTTTTTTGTATTTGTTTTTAAGAACTAGGCAGGATTAATACATATGTAAATATATATATATCTATATTTGTATATGAGTTTATATACCCTTTTGTTTAAATAGTTCAAATCGTACGCAATACATATACATACATATATACTAGTAGAAGTAGGTAGTTAAAAGTAAACCGCAACAAGTGAACCAGTAGTAGTTATACGAAAAGAAGGCGCAAGTATACTATCTGTATGTATGGTATAATCGGGTTGAGTTTTGGTTGGTATAAAAACAAAAAGACAGTTGTGGGCGAGTAAGTAAGGTTGTATAGGTGGGTGGGTGCAAGAAATTGTTGGAAAAGGTGAAATAATATTGCATAAATAACGGAGTATACCGTTAAAACGGTAAAGTATTTTAAATATTTTTTTTAATTATTATAAAAACAACTCGCTAAAGCTTAATAAAACAAATTTAAAGCAAAAATATGAAGTTTACAGAGATGAATTAAAAAATTAACTTAAGGGGTTAGGGGTAGTCAGGATTTTCAAAAAATCAATTTTTTTGTTTTTGCATTTTCGTTAAGTGAAATTATCTTAAAAATGTTCCCTGAAAATTTGAAGTTGATCCGATAATTACTTTTCGAGTTATATGACAAATAACAAAGAGCGCTCGGGCACTCCAAAACGCAAGTGTGAAACTTCAAATGCGTTTCTCTCAAAACTATATTTTGAACTGGTGACACATATAACTCGAAAACCGATCGATGGATTTTTTTAATCAAATTTCTACAGCTTTTAGAATACATAATAATCCTATCGATAACTTTGGAAATTATAATTTTGTTTTTTTTTCTTTTCAAAATTTTGTAACTTCAATTGAGATTTAGATTTTTTTTGGATCGAAAATATTTCTCGACTTTCAAAATTTGCTTTCTTAAGCTGGAAATTGGAATTTTATAATATTTTATACACTATTGATACAGTCAGGCACTAAAGTAAGCATACATTCAAATATTAGATAGCTTTAAAGCCACAAAAAATATTTGGATATTGTTAAAAATAATATAACAAAAATTTTTATAGCTCAAAAGCCATAAAATAATTTTTCAGTACAAAACCTTAAGTGACAGACTGTATTTAATATTGAAGATTGAATTTTTTTAATTTTTTGGTTTTGAAAATTAGTTAAAAATTATTTTTTACGTTAAAATTTAGAATTAATAAGCTTGTGAGTTACAAATTACAAAATTTTTAATATTATTAATACAGTCAGATAGTAAAGTAGGCATACAAATAAATATTAGAGAGCTTGAAAACCACAAAAATATTTAAATGTTATTTTTTTTTTAATTTGGCTGTAAAGTTTAGCATAATTTTGTATGCCTTTAATAAGCTTAATAGTTTCAAATATTTTATTAATTATTTTAAAAAATGTTTAGCAACATTTTCTATGCCTTCAGAAAGCCCTTAATAATTCGCTGTATACATACTTAAGCGACCGACTGTATATTGAATTGAAAAGAAAGTACAAATAAAGACAAATCCTTAAAAAGAAAGTACAAAACAAATATATAAACAAAATAATAATATATAAGTATTAAGAAATAGCATTAAAAATGAAATGTAAGTATAATAAAAAATATAAAAAAATATTATTTTTAATACAAAAAGGTAAAAGCACAACAACTATAACTACAATAAAAAGTGTTAAATAAATAAAAAAATAACCAAAAAACTACAAATCAAACAGTATAAAAAGTGTTTTGAGTAGCAAACTAATGGCACATGCGCATGGCGACAAACAAAAAAAAAACTGAAGTGGACTTGTTGTTGTTGTTTAATGTCCCTAAACCGCAAAGAAATTATTTGTGTTTTGCTTATTATGTTTACTGCATTATTCTATTATAATTATTTGCTTATTAAATTTCCCTAAGCGCAGCAGTTATGCCTTGTATGCCTATGCAAAGTTAATTTGACGCTATTTAATGTAACAGCATACAAATTGATCCTAACGATCATGCGGAACAAGAACGTTTAAATTTTAAGCTGTAAGTTGTACTCTTTTTCAAATAGTTGCGTTACTAATATTTTTTTTTTTTGTAATATTTTTTATTTCAATTTTTGAATTTAGCATTTCATTTAACTAATTTATTTATTTTTAAGTGCTTGCCAAACATTTGCTAATTAATAACAACGCGATATTTATTTTTGTGTATACACATTTGTTGTGTAGTCTTGTCCGATTTGCGATATTTTTGAAATATTTATTTGTTAGTTTCATTTTGTGTCAGCATACTGTGGCAACACTGCAAAAATTTGACTTACGAGTGGATTTTGAAATTTTTTTAACAATAAAATATTTATTTTAAACAATAAAATTTTGTATACTAATTGTTTAAACTAAAATTAAACATTTTTAATAAAGTAGAATTTGAAACATTTTTTATACAATTTTTTTAAATCTTTTTTCCTAAAAAAACTTCACGAAAACTACCACTTTTAGCACAAAATTCACAGCAAATATTAAAAATAACCGCTACCCAAGTATTTTGCAGTTTTTATATATTTTTAGAACAAAAAGTGAGGTTATGTGCAGCTTTCTTCACTCAGAGCTTTCTCATTGCCTGCCTAGCTTTTGCTGGCTATTAGAAATGATATTCCAAGACATTTAATGAATTTCGATTGTCGATCAGTACAAATGGCGGAGCCACTTCTTTATGACAACTTTCTTTCTGTAAAATATTCTTATTATATTTATTAGCAATCTAATGTTTCCCTAAACTGCTCTGATTTACAGTTATACTTTCCAAAAAAATACTCGAGCAGTATTCACTACTGTATGCAAGCTTAGACTGCTGAACTAACAGCTCTTGGTTGGATAAAATCCGAGTCATTCCGGTACGGAGAACCGGCTGTTGTGGGAATGATAGAATTATTCGCTTTTTTCCTACAGAAAGATAGTGAGTTTTTGTTGTTTTAGTAGTGGCAAAAAATATTAACCAAACAGTGTTTGGAGAATATTGTAGAGTTGAGAGTTTTACAAGTCCGTTTGTGCTCCGAAGAACTGACTGTATACAAAATGGAAAATTGCTTTGCTTCTTTCCTAAGAGATTGATTTAAATTGTTGCGTGACTGTGAGCAGCTTTCTGATAGCAACTGCTTTGAGCTTTGGACCTACGGGTCCGTTCGAGCAAATCGACAGTCTGGCGAATAGAAAATGCTTTGTTTCATAACTAAGAAATTGATTTTAATCGTCTCTGACTGTGAGGTGAAACCAATTTCTTAAAGCTTTGGAAAACTTTTTTACAAACATTTCTCTGCAGTTAATCTTTATGAATTATGAATTGCAATTTTTATAAAGTACTTGCGTCGCTTGACAGGCAATGAGAAGAAACCTCTTTCATATAAAAAAAGCTTCACATGAAAGCTCATAGGCCGTTTTGCAGCCAGTGTGCTCAAATACTGCTATTGTCGTTGCCTACAAAAAGCTTACTCAATATTCTTCGATAGATTTGAGTTAACTTTCGAAAGCTTTTGAACTTTACTCAAAATTCTTCGACAGATTTGAGTTAACTTTCAAAAGCTTTTGAAATTTGACAGCTCCGAACTTCATAATTAGGCTTAAAAACTTGTATGTATTATATAATGAAGTACAAAATTAATTTCAAAACTGTTTTTCTGCTACGATTTAACTCGCCTACCGATCGAATATATACTTATGTAAGCTTTTCCTAACCAGCGCCACAATGTCTGAGTCTACTGTGTGTTAAAACAACAAAATATATACAAATTACTCACTCTTATGAATGTTGCCGAAAGCTTAGTATTATGTATTGTGCCGTAGCGCTTTCGCTGACTTTGAATTGTAGCTGATTTGGAGAGTTTTGTGGTTATGTTGTATGTATGTTATGAATTTTTTCGATATTTTAAAATTGAACGCGTCTGATTTGCTTGACAATCACGAAAGCTTGCTTGAAATTGTTACCAGCTTGAAAGTTAAAAGCGCGTTTGCTAACTTCGAATTTTAGCTGAGTGATAATGACTTGAGTTGAGTAGATGGTTTAGGTGAGTGATGGTTTAATGACTTGAGTTTTAGGATTTATGTATGTATGTATGTTGATTGTTGAGATGCGGTATTTATGTATGTTTAATGCTTAATTTTGTTTTTGCTTTTTTTTTGCTGTTGTTGTTTAGTTTGCTAGTTCTTTAGTTTACTTTTGCTTGCTTTCGCATACACTTGCTGTTTTGTTTTGCTTGTATTTTTTGTTGCTGGTTTTGCTGGCTTACAATTCACATTTACAGTCACAATTTAGCTTTAGCATTTAAATTATGTATGTATGTATTATATTTATTTATGCTATAAATAATTTTATATTTATTATTAGTTTTGCATTTTATTTTAATTATTATTTATCATATATTTATATGTGTGTGTATGTATATGGGTTCTTTTGCAGCTTGTAGTAGTAGTTGTTGTTGTTGGAGTTAATGCTGTTGCTATACTGCTGTTGTTGGTTGGGTTTCAAAATTCCTTTGCACTACGCTTCCTTGGCGTTACACACCTGTGACGGTGTATGTATATGTTGCTGTTGTTCTAGTAGTTTAAAGTGTAGTTTGTAGTCTTCTTGCTGCTTGCTACTGCTACTGCTTACGTATCTTACAATTTACGCTACTATCTTGGATTCTTCATGACCACCTGCTTGAAAGCGCCAGTCGGCACACGCGCCTTCACCTCATGACTACCCAACGAGGCGGTGCCATCACGTGCTATATACAGCTGCAGGCCGGATGCTGAGAAGAAAAAAATATATATTCACTTGCTTTCTATTACAATATAATCTTGCATGGCTACTCACTCTCCGCCGATTCGGCTAACTGATCCAATTTGGTATCCTTCAGTATTTCATCGATTAGCGAATCGGGATTGACACGCGTCTCCTCGACACGATCCGATACACGTGGACCATCGTCCAGTGGTCCCTTCTTGCGCTTCTCAGCCGCATTCTTCATACGATCTAGAGATCCTGTTTCACTTATGACTAACGACCCGGAACTGGGGTTCCTGAAGCAAATGTGGCGCGCCAACGTAGTAGTGGTGAGTTGAGTTTAGTTGTATGAAATCAAATTGTTGTTGTAATGTAGTTCCACATATTGTATAGTAGCAGTCGCGTTTTTGTGTTGTGTTGTTGTTGTTGGAAGAGAGCATAAAAATAGATAAAGATTAAATTAGTTTACAATTTAGTGGAAATGTTTATTGTAATTTTTTGTACTAACAGCTAGTATGTATGTAAAAATGTATTACTAACAAAAAAATGAGACAAAGTAACATATATTAATAACGGTAGAACTCGAGTGGAGTCTTTACTTCAACTACTTTGCTATGCAAACAGCTACAAAACTGTGTATGTGTGCTTGTTTTTTGTGTTTTTGGACGAGAAAAAGAGTTTCTAGACAAAAAAAAAAAAGATCTTGCACTAGACAAAAATAATTTGACCGACGCAAAAATGATTACAAAAATTATGTATGTGACGCTAGGTGTGTGTTGTTGCATGAGATAAGACAGAAGTGGTGTTGCATTGCTAGCTAGTGAGTGGTGAATAAGTGATAGTGGTGCGTAAGGTGTTGGAAAAAATGTTTTTTTTTCTAGGAAAAAATGTTTTTTCTACAAAAAAACAAAAAAAAAATAAAAAATTAAATTAAATGCAGGACAGCACATTTTTTCACATTGTACTTACAAAAAGATTTGAGTATTATATACATACATATAAAAAGTAAAACACTTATTAATATTAGTTTGAGGTTATACTTAAAAAAAAAAAACAAAAATTATTATTTTGAGGTTAGTTTTGAGCATATTTAAAATTTAAAATAATTTATTTAATTAAAGAAATACTAGTTAGCTATTAAATAATGCTTATTAAGTCAAAAAAATAATAGTTTTCTTATTATAGTTGAGGTTAGGTTAAAAAAAATATTAATTAAAAGTAAGAAATGACACTATAGGTGAATAGAAGAATATAAAATAAGAAAAATATATTAATTTTACTATTATGAAGTTATATATAGAGAAAAGGTGCATTTCGTAATAGATCGTGCAACATTAGTTTGAGGTTAAGTCTGAATATAAAAATTTTCCTCTGAATTCCTAAATAAATAAGTGGGTACTGTTGGTTAGAGTGATCAAAATAAAAATCTATACAGCCGAAAAACTTTAGACGCTCTATTTTGGTTTTTGGTTCAAAAATTTAAACTTATGAGCTTTTAAGCACAAAATATGACGCTGAAGAGCTTTTCAGAGAAAGAAAAAAATATCAGAATTTAGCACATCTATTTTCTAGTATATAATCTTGTTAAGATAAGTTAAATATTTTAGTTAATTAACTGATATTTGAATCAAAAAAATTTTAAGCACATTTTTGATTTAACATTTAAATTACTTTTAGAAATCATCCATGTAGTCTGAAGTCGTAGAACAACATGGAACACGCAATAAATAAAAAGTTACCAAAGAAATGGGTAGAACAAGATCGTAAACATATTTTGCAGAGGATATTTCCCTATTAAATTAGCGTCTATATAGGTTTGTAGCACATAGGAGAAACTTAGACCAAAAAAGAAAATATGAAATCATAAATAAAATTTAATTTGAGGTAGAGGGCTTCCAAAAAGCCCAGTTGGGGTTAGCGATAATAACAGGATTTCCCAAGATACCACCGCAAACTTCTTATTGTTCAGTGGCGGTCTAGAGAACTTGCAACAGACCTTAAAAGCTCCACTTACAACAATGCATTTAAAAACCATATTAAAGCTTTTAGCGCTCTACAAGTGAAAGTTTGTAGATCAGCTTCCATAAAGAAAAAGATTTGGAAGGAATAATTCTTAGAAATATATAAAGTTAAATTAAACTCAAATTTGGAACTCATATAAACAGTCAAAAAAGTTCAAAGCTCACCACACATGCTGAAGAGCGCCAGAATACCGACATATCATAAAACATGCGAGCATACTTAAAAAAAAATTCAAAACAAGGACATTCAAAAAATTCTTGCAAGAACCTAACAAACCAGAGTGAAATTCTTTTAGCAAATAATTCAAAAAACTCAAAAACGTTCAAGTGAAAAAGCGCACATTCCAAATACATAACCGAGCATATTTGACACTACTTTCGAAAACAAGCTACAATTTATTTTACTGAAACCAAAAATTGTGTAGCATTTGAGGACAACGAAAAGAAAAGAACTACTAAATTGATGCAGTACAAGACAGCTTTGCAAGAATGCTGCATGTAATAACAAGTCACCCAGCGCAAACGCACATTGTAATGCTGGGCCGTCGTATGATTTGTGTGGTCGCGAGTGGTGAGAGTGTCGCGCCCGATCCGCACAGACCGGCATTATTGTTCGCCGCCACCTGTGCCGCCGCCGTTTCGGCCGCAGCCATCGTTGCGGTGGTGAGCAGCAGCGAAGCGGCCGAGGGATTTGAGCGGATGCTGCACGCATCCGTGGGACTGGCCGCCAACGAGCTCAGCGCTTCGGTTGTCGCCGAGTTGGAGGTGAGCGCGCCGCTAGCCAAGCGCGGACTATTGGCACCACTGCTGCCACAGCCACTGGCGCCCGCTGCACCACTACCAAACCCATTGTTGCTTGGTGAGCCAATCAGCTGCTGGTGGCTGGCGTTGCTGGTAATGGGTGTGCTGACGCCACCATCGCTGAAGCCGATGCCGTCTACGGTGTCGCTGCTGCTGCCGATGCCCGCCTGTGCGCCGGCACATTGGAAGGTGATGACGGCGCCGCTGCTGCTGCTGCCGCTGGACGAGGATGCCGAATGGGTGGAATGGATGCTGCCGAGCGTGCCGCAAGGCGAAGAAGAGCTGGAAGCCGCCGCTGCGGCGGAGGGCGATGTGTTGGCGCCCAGTGCAATTGATGAGATTTGGCGATTGCTGCCGTCGAGTAGACGACGCGGTACGCCGCTGAAATTGCGACCGGTGCTGTTTCGTTGGCGTGATGACGTATATATGATTTACGGTTTGTTTTTTTTTCGATTAAACGTGATTTATTTAACAAGTTAGTTTTTTTTTTGTTTGGGAGGCGAAGCGGTAAGCAAAATAACGTTGGAAAAACAGTAGAAGAGACACACATATATATTTATAGTAATTCATATGTAATAGTAATGTATATATATACTATATATATATGTATGTTTGTTGTATAGACATTGATAAGCAGAGTAACGTAACGTAAAGGTTTCAACGCAATAAAGAGGCTTAAAATTTGAATCTTCAATAATTATTTGCCATTGAATGTTTGTATACAAAATTAAACAAAAATTTACAAATATATAGCTACTATGTACATATGTACTATGTATGTGTTGATGTATTGAAATGTGTGTAGCTATTTGTCTCAAAATATGCAAGTGTGTATATAGAAGTGCGTGTAGAAGAAGTATTTTTACACAAGTTAAACAAAAAACAAACAACAACAAATAATGTAAAGATATAAAAAAGTATAAAAATTTATAACGGTATTGAACGAAGTTTTGCGCAGAAATGTATAACTGTTCATAGAAAAAACATTTAAATTTTTTTCGAAATCACGAAGGACAATAGACAAATAAAAAAAGGAAATAAATTGCAACTATCCTTAACTATAAAAAAGGACAAAAACAAAAACAAAAATTTTTATATTTCGAAACTTATGCATAAAATTGAGCGTGTTTTTTAATAATAAATAAATTTTTGAAATTTTGTATATGAAAATCTTATTATTATTTAATAAAAAATTAAAAAAATATATAAAAAAATAAAAATTTTTTTAAATATTTTTTCTTTAATATAAATCCATTTTCTAACCAAAATTATTTTTTTCGCAAATAATATCGATAAAAATTAAAAAAAAAAAAATATTTTAATTATATAATAAATTAATTGATTGCAGTGCGTAAAAATTATTCTATCAATTTAAAAGCCCTACATACATAATTTGTTCAAGAAAAGAAATTTTAAATTAAGGCATGAACAAAGTTTTGATATTATGTTGATGAAAATATTAAAATTTTTTAACAAATGAAAAAAGAAAAAAAATAAAAAACATTTAATAAATTTTTTTTTCAAATAAAACAAATTTCTTCAAAAAAGTTATTGGAAGTAATAATGTTAAAAATTAAAAAAAAAAAAAAAATAATAATAATAAAAATTTATTTTATCCATTTAAAACACCTTTGAGTTTTCTTAGAAAATTTGAGCTTTATATATTAAAAAAAAAAAAAAATATTTTTTAGAAAGTAATGGAAAAATATATTACATTGGAACTTGGAACTCGAAGATCTCCATAACTCAAACACTTGAATAGACAATAGCGTTTAGAAGCCAAATTCCATACAAATTTCCTTCCCTAACTCGAATTTCTATAACTCGAACTCTTGAAGTGGCAATAGCAGGCAACTTTCATACAAATTTCCTTCCATAAATCGAACTTTTTGATCAGGGTATTATACAAAATTTAAAATTTTACTATCGAGGCCGAATTTTGAAAGAGTCCCTCTTTATCGTACGGAGGTGAACAAAAAATATAATATTACACTTATGGATGGCATAAATCATCTAACAAAGACAAGGGGTATATACGCCAAGAGCCAAACAATAGCAAACTGCAACAAACAAAATTACAGAAAATATCTTTTAACGTATATCCATTAAAATTTTTGCGAAGTAAATAAATAAAACAGTGTATAAATCTTATTTTAAAGCTTTTTTGAAAATTTATATGTTTTAATGAACATTCTATAACTCGAAGTCCCTCTAACTCGAAATTTTTTTGTGGATTGTAGTTAGAGAAGTTCCACTGTATTATATTTTTTAATTAAAATAAAACTATTTTCTCAAAACAAAATTTTGAAAATAAAGGCGGTAAAAATGTACAAAATAAATAAATATATAAATTAAAAAAAAATGTTTAAAAAATTTTTGTCAATATAGTAAATGTATGATTTTCCTACAAAATTTAATCTTTATATAAAAAGACACATTTTTTTTAAGAAAGTATTGAAAATCACTTTGTCAGTGAAAATATTAAGAAAAAAACAAACACCGAGATAAATTTATTTCGCCTATTAATTTGTGTTGGGAAATTTTAATACTTAAATTATGTAACAATTTTTTTATTTCTTCTTTAAAAAAAAAATTAAAAAAAAAATATAAAAAAATAACAGAAAAAAATAAAATAAATTTAAACAAAAAAAAAAAATAAATAAAAACTATTAAACACAAGAAAATAATAATTTTATATATAAATATAAAATAAAAAAAAAAAATTTATAACAAAAAAAATCAATTAAAATTTTAAATTTAAAAATGGTGAATTTATTTTTTTTTATTCCGCTATTTTTCCTTACTACAATTTACTGAACACCAGTTGATTTCTTTAAAAATTTAAAAACTATTCCTTCAATTTTCATAACCCACAGCAACACATAAACTCAAATTAAGAGCTTAAATCTTTTGTGCCACGCAACGTCAACGTGACAACGTAAAGTATTTAAGTGCTTGCGAATAATTCACTTGCGATTACAACGCAATAAATCAAGCGACACAGAGTTGCAACGCCGTAAGAAACGAAAAGGACATTTCGCATACGAAGCGATAAATCAAGCGAGTTCAAAGATAACCATATAAACTTTAGGAAAATATGCGTGTGTTCTTATGTTACTCAAATGAAATATTTAAGGATTAGGACACGAAGTTGAGAAATATAACATGTAATAATAATAAAAATAACATTACATAGTAATGGAAGAGAGTGGGAATGAAAAAATTGGAAAAATAATTTATATAATTAAATATTAAATTATTTAAAAATCCAACGAAGAAAGTTAAAATCAGAGAGAGCAGGTGACAGGTAGTCACCAGTAAAATAACTTTATGTCACTTTCCCCACAACGATTTCCCGCTGGGTCTGTCAGCTGCATATGAGTATGTGCCGCGCTATTGTTGCAAGCAGGCACCCTAGTTGAATGAAATTCGCCTTGTGGCCATAAAATCATTGACCCGGTACAATGCAACTAAGCACAATGCACAGCTCAAATCTGTATGCAGACACACACACACATACTAACAAACAAACACAAACGAGTATTGTTTGAGGCGTAGCAGCATTTTGCGCCTGTTGGTATGCTATGAAATACGCAGACTGTGCACGACAGCGACAGCAGAGCAAGTGCAAGTGCACCCGAGTGTCATGGCACAAAATTGAGGAATAATAAAAAAATAAAAAACAACAACAACAATAGTAGTTGTAGTAGACGGCATAAGCAACACAATAAATATGAATTTTAGTTATACACGCTCGCATAGATTGCCTTGCGTCAAGCATAACGGAAGCATATCCTTGCTCCAATTTATTTAGTTACACATACATTTAAATAGCCTGAGCAATATTTTTTTGTTCACGCTTACAACAAAGTCACTGTAGTTCAACAAATTTATTTAAATTATTGTTGACATTTTATGGGCATGCACGCTCATGGTTCGCAACCGGAAACTGGTGGTGGTGGTGGCCACACAAAAAAAAGACAACAAAAAGTGGAAATAAAAACTGAAAAATATATATATTGAAAATTACTGCTAACTAACACGCCTGCATTTGTATATTTAAGGTTAGTTGCAATAGTTTCAATGTTGCACATGTCAACTGCAAAACACATGTGACAGCGGCAGGAGAAGAAAAATAACAGTATATAACAAAGTAGACAGCAAAAAAATCGAATGACAATATTAAGTGTCCAACTGTCAAGGTAATGCAATTAAAGGATATACTGCTACAACAACACCAATAAAATAATATCAAGGTACAAGCCAGTTGTCATGGCTGCCGCTGTCACTGTCATCGATGGTGACATGAGGAGTGAGTTTGTTGCGCCAAAGGTGTTGACAGCTCTACACGTACAAATACAAGTGTATTCTAGTTGAAAGTAATTGCAATGTAATTAAAACTGTTGCATGCCACGCGAGAAGCAAAGTACTCGGTAATATAAAATGATACTGAGCATAAGCTTTAAAGTCGCCTATAGTTCGTAGAGATTAATTATAATTGAGTTTTGTTGTTTGCTGCACGGATCTCAAACTTAACTGTGTGGTTAAACAATACCAATTTCATACTAAAACCCGCTGCGTGTAATTGATGATGCAGTTGAGGTACTTCCATGCACAGCTTCAGTGAAGTGTTATAGTTCAAATAAAAAAATAATATTTTATAACTAAAATATTCTCTTCCTTGCGTAGAGAAATTACTTTCTACTTCGAAAAATAATCGTTAAATCTGTTTTATGTTATTACAATCATTAGATTAATAAAAAAAAAAACAAGTATTGAACATCGTTGGTGCTAAGTAGTTGAATTCATATTCCGCTACGATTTTCCACGAATTAAATAATTGACGGCTGGTTTCTTTTGAAAGTCTAATATGAAGTAAAGTCACCTAATCATTTTATATAAATTACAATTCTGAATAGTTGCTGGGTTTACCAAAAACTGTTTGGTGGAGAATTACAAGTTCATTTTTAAAATGAACGAAATCATGAGCAAATAAAGCGGAATGTGCATAATTTTAACGTTCTAAGCCTAAATATTGGTAAATTTTTTATTGACAGCCAAATTTGACGCTGATTCGACCATTATTCACTCTGTTAGATTTATGGTTCAATATGTGTACTTAAAAATTTGCGTCATAAACAAGTGTTTTTAAAGTTCCTGAATACTTTAAAGTAATAAGAGCACAGTTGTATATAATTCCCAAGTTTTTAAATTGTAAGTAAATTATCAACTTATTGTATTCAAGAAAAATAATACAATTAGGTAATGTTATATAGTGGATAATAAGTAATAACGAACTTAAGCCAAAACCAGTTAAAGTGTAACACAAAGCAAAATGTTCGAACGAAAACGCAACAAAATGCACTTAACCTTAAAATTATAAAAAACAACAAAGTAAAAATACACTTATTGTAATAACAGATGAGTAATCAAATAATTAACTAACCATAAATAATAAATGAACCCATAAAATACAGTCAAAAAGGCATATGGCGTAAATGCAAAAGCGTTAAGTTGAAGCGAAAACAAATGCAAATAAATATTATTTAAATAAGTACAAATTAGGTACTGATTGTGGATTTAAAATTCCCGTTTAAAACAGTGATTGGATGTAGTAAGTTGATGCGCCGCAACCCGAATGGTAATATTTTTGTTTGTATGAATGTGCTATGTACGAGCAAATGAGGAAACCGGTTTCGGTATAACAACTGCATGAAAGTGGGGTAACCTTAAAGGGCACAATTAGCTACAGGTTTAAACTGCTTTGTACTGATGTTTGATGGGCGATAATGAAGCGCTATTGACGTCGGTTTCAAATACGATATTTTTTCAAAAATGTTTGACTTTCGCGAGGTAGTTTAATCTGATACTGTGTTTTTATAATGTTTAAGGGTTTGCTGGATTTTTTTTTTTAAATTTAAAATCGATAATATTTTAGGCAATATTAATCGATAACTCTTTGGTAGATTTAAAAATAAATCAGAATTTATTAATAATAAATCATAATCATGTTTTTTACGTCGTATATTTATCGATAACTAGTTAAGTGACTCTTATCGAAAAAATCGACGTTCTTATATTGGTGGAATATTTTAAAAATTATTTACAGGACTGTTTGCTTATAAAATTCAGTTAATTGATCGAGTAATTATCGATAAAATATTAATCGATTCTTTAAATACTATATTGAAATCGAAATTCAAATATTAATTATTTCGATGAATTGTCTTTAAATCGGAAAATCGATTGATATTTTTGTATTTTATTCGTCAAATTGTTGATTAGTTCGATAAATAATCGAAATGATTTTACTATAAATATCGATTAAATATTCTAAGATATGAAAATATTATCGATAGAATAGATTTGAAAATTTTATAAAAATTATCGATTTTTCTATCGACTTTATTTAACATTTTAAGTAATTTCTATAAAAAAATCGGAAAGATAGACAAATCAAATATATCGAAAACGTATTGAGTTGTTTAGATACGATTTTTTTGTGGAGAGAAAGAGATATTTTAAAAGATTATCGAATACGACTTTATTATAACCTATACATTGATTTAGAAGAATTAAGTAGGAAGTAAGATCGATTGAGCTAAACTATTTATTTTTACTTTGAAGAAGAAATTAGGGGAAAATTCTAAAGTTAAAAGCACGATATTTTTGTAAATTGCAGGAGAATGGTGTATGTTTCTTATTTTCGATGCTATTAAGTGTTAAGTTCTAAGGCACGCGTACGAACTACTACGTAAAATCCGTGACGCAGTGATATAATGAAAGTCGAAATTTGCTTGTTTGAAATTGATTGAATTGGATTGAACTGTGTGCACTCTACAAACCTCATTAACTCGTAGGCGGCATTCGTTGAATGCGGACGCGTTAGATGCGGCTCCTGATGACCTAACATGTACTGTTGTTGTACGACTGCCTGATGCAACTCCTGCTCCTCCAACGTGGTAGTGTACTGTGTATAGCCGTGCCCCTGACGCATTGGTGTTGAACTCTTCAACATGGTGCGTCGATAGGCGCGCTCGAAGGGCGTACGCGACATGAAAGACAGCGCAGTGGCCGGATCATTCGACAACAGCTTACTCACACGATCATGCGTATAGAGCTCGGTTAGTGAGCCATGTGTGTGATGTTGCAGCGGCTGTTGCTGCAACTGATTATGGCTATTGGTTGACGGCGAATCCACGACATCGTAGTTGAGTATGCGCGCCACGAACGACGGCGGTGAGGGTTTCTCAGCCGACTGTGTTACCAGCGGGAAATTCGGCTTGCGACCCGAAGTCGGCGTGAGAAATGGGTCCGGTTCGACGCGTTCCGTCACCAAATCCGGTATTGTGCCCATCGAACGCATCTTCTGTATGGGATAATGTGTGCCACGTTGCAGAAATAAGGGCGGTTGCTGATGATTTTGCGGTTGCGGCAGTGGGCTATCATCGTTGCCAATGAACTTGGCATTACCCACTTTGTTCTTCATAAACAATTTGCCCGAATTCGTCGAAGAGGTGGAGTTTTTGCGTTGCTGCAAATTGAAGCGATGCTTCTCTTCCAGCGCGCGCTCCCTTATGCGCAAGAGTTCTTCGCGGACTTGCTCCTCACTGTAATCGTCGAAACATAAATTGCTAAGCGAACGTATTTTCGGTATGTGACCGCCATGTTCGGCCAACAACTTGAGGCGACGCGGCGAATTGCGATCCAGCTCCTGTGAGGCACGATGGAACTCCATTTCGATGATTGAGAGATTTTCCATCGACTTGATTTTGGCAACGCGCGGCGTATGGAAATTCTCATCCAAACCTGAGTCGTCCGCCGTCTCTTCTGAGCCCGATTCACCGCTACCGCTGCCACTGGCACTGCCACTACCACCGCTAGCGCTGCCGCTTTCGTAGATTTGTGAGGCACGCGAACCGCTGCGACTGTTGCTTGCCACGCTGCGGTATGTGGGCGAGGGCGTAAACTTTTCACCATAAATGGATAGAGAGCTATTGACTGTGGGTGGCATTTCGTTGAGTGGCGTGCGGAACTCCTCATCGCGTATGGTTGAGTTCGGCGTTTGAAAGAGCAGCTCTTCGCATTCATACTCGCAGATAGTCTCCGTTGGCTGTTGATGATGGTTCAATGCTGGTATATTTAGCTTCATGGCGTTGGCGGTTTTCTGATTGAGTCTATTAAGTAGAGAAACGGATTTGCTGAATCTGCGATTGGTGTTTGTGTGTATTTGGGTGGTTTTGTTGGTGGGTGGTACAGAGTTAGAGAGAGATAAAACATGGTGCGGCGTTGATCGTTGGGTATATATAGATTTTTTTTGTTGTTGCATGTGCAATGTAGTTAATAATTTCGCAAATTTACATTACATTACATAACGGTATAGTACAGTACATTTACATTACGGTTCGTTGCAGTTGCGGTAGGTGTTCGTGTACCAACCACACATGTTTTATACCAAACAATATTATTGTTATTGTTGTTGCGTGTGTTGGTGGTGATGGTGCCCATGATACCAACAATTGTTTCGATTTACAATTTTTTTTTTAATTTTTAATTTACAAAAATTATGTGAAACAACATAAAAATAGAATACAAAGAAATGAAAAAAAGTATTGATTAGAGTAAAATAACAAATTGTAAGAAATAATAAACTAAAATTGGCTAAGCTAAGTGCTGCTGCTAAAAGTTATGCGCATAAAAATAATCTAAAATAATAATAAAAACTACAAATACAAATATTTTTGCTAAATAATTAATTGAAATAACTGTAAATTCCGAAATAAACTTTTTTGCCATATAAGAAATTTTTTATAATAAATTGATAAAATTTTTTTTTAATAATTATAATGTTAAATAATTGCTAACAAATTTCTACAACAATATTAAAAATGTTAAAAAAATTGTTATAAAATTTTATCAAAATTTTGCATTAATCCAAAACCACAATCCAATAGTAGCACCAACCAATCGTTTGAATTTCGCAAACTACAGAAGATGAATTTTGCATTAAAATTATTCTAAAAGAGTATGAAGCGTGTGATAAAATTCTAAATAAAAGTGGTGAGAAGTAAGTAATATAACAGCAACACTATTTCTGTTATCAAAAACAATCAACTATTTTTTTTAATTTGAATTTTTTCTTTCAAGTTTTGAGTGAATTTTTGAGTCAGAATTTGTTAGGACGGAAATAGTTTTTCATCAAAATATATTTTTCTACTTTTAACTTTTGAGTAAAATATTTGAGTCATAATATATTTGAGTGAAATTATTTTGAGTGGAATTCCTTAATGAGTGAAATAATTTTCGTCGGCATTTTTTAAATAATGTATTTTTAAGTTAAGCTCCATTTCTAAACAAAGATAATATTTGAGTCAACAATATATTTATATATATTTTGAGTATAATTTTTTTTGAGTGGAAGTTGTTTTGGAGTTAAATCCTGAGTGTATTTCAAATGTGCTAAAGCGATTGTTTCCGACTGCATCTGGTTGACCTGCATGGCTGAAGGTTTGAGTAGCAAAGAATATTCTAGGTTATTTTTAAGTTAGGCTCCTTTTCTAAACAAAGATAATATTTGAGTGAAAATTATTTTGAGCAGAATTTTTTTTGAGTGAAATATTTTTTGTCAGCATTTTTGTTTATTCTTTTTCTAAAGCAAAACTTCATTTTTTAATATTAATTTTCTTTGACTCAAATTTTTGAGAATATTTTGAGTGGAAATATTTTTTGGAGTTAAGTCCTGAGTGTATCTCAAATGTGCTAATGCGATTGTTTTCAACACTGCTGGTTGACCTGGATGACAGAAGGCATGATTTTCAAAGAATTCGATTTTAGGTGTTTCAAAAGTGGGTTAATCAAGAAAAAAGGTCCCTGGAAACAAACCCGAGTATATATATTTCCAAAGAGCAACTTTCTGTTTAAGTATAACTTAAAAAAAAAAAAAATGTGGTTGATTTCAAAAAGTATAGTCCATATCGCTGAATGTATGTGAGCTTACTCATTCACAACAAAATTCATATGTCCATGACCCAAAGTGGCATTCATAAGTTGCGCCCCTAATACTTCGAAAACAAATGTTTTAATTATAACAAACTCGATGAGCACTGATAAAAATAAATGCAACTGCGTACCAAAGAGATGAGCTCATCGCGGTTGACGCCCAAAAATTCGCGAATATTTACAAAAAAAAAAGAGATATTTGCACATATGTAAGTATCTATACATATGTATACTTATGTCTACAAAAAAATTAAAAGTGAAGCATTTACCACAATTTCAATATCTTTGAAAAATAAAATACAGGGAAAACGATGGAAAGTAAACAAAAAAATTGTATGAGTAAAAGAATTTATTGCCAAATGCTAAATCCAAATATGTATAAAATATTTGCATATACAAAGGCCGAGGGTTTCAATATATGCGTCTGTATATAAGACTCGATTTCAATGAGTAAGAAATTTGACTGGTTGCCAATTTGATGTGTGCACTTTCAAGTGACAAATGCTGGGAGCAAAACAAACGCCAAATTAAACCAGTAAACCATTGAGCAAAATATTTGGTTTATAATATGCGAGGTTTATGGCGAAAAGAATGAGCCTTTGAGTTACAAAAAAAAAACAGAAACATTTTTTTGTAGAATTTTCCCTTTAAAATAAGATTTTTATTCAATATCAAACCTACAAAATCAAAAAACCAGTAACTTTCAATGACTCCACTTCAATTACTCAGCCGCTTATATACAAACATTTGGTTCCTTGTGCAATAATATATCAATGTCTGCTCAAATACATACTCATATGGGTGTATTTTAAATATTTACACGCACATAATGTGCGTTGAGTCATGTTGTCACCTTAGAGAGTACATCAAACTGTCGCGCTGTACCCTTAAACTTAACATTGAAAAATGTTTTGAGTACGCGAATAATTTTTTTCGCAATTATGTGCGTATGAACAGCGTTTTCAATGATAATGCAGTATTTTTAAATATTTAATTTTTTTTTTTTTCAAATTTTAATCAAATTATCTCAATTGGAAAAGTAATTCGGATGAATGGATTTCTTTCAATTGTTTCGAATAGATATTGTTACATAATAAAATTAAGTTTGATTTTAATTGTATCTCAATTAGTTTTATGTCAAATCAGTTTTAATTTAGTTCAATTTTATTTAATAGAAATTATGTAATTGAGTTCAATTTATTAAATTTTAATTTATTTAATTTAATTCAATTCAAAATCCATTAAAAAAATGTAATATAATTTAATTCAATCAGATTTTTTCAGTTCAATTTAATTTAATATTACCCTTTTTAATCTAATTCAATTTAAATTGCATAGACACGCCAGCAGGCTGGGGTTACCTTGTAAAGATTACTGCAGAAGCTGCCAAGAAGAAGAAGAGGAAGAAACCATTACACACCTTCTATGTGGATGTAAGGCTCTGTATAAGAAAAGAATTGCAACTATGGGACGCGGTTTTCTCGAGGATGTGGGTGAAGTTGCTCATATCAAATTGTGTGAACTTTTTCACTCTATAGTGTGAGGGATCACAGTCCCAGTGGTGTCACAATGGGCCTCCAAAAGGCGTAGGTGCGTCGTTTTGACAACCACATAACCTAATTGCATAATAATAAATTTAATTTAAAATTTAGTCAATCAGCACTCAATTAAATTCAATTTAACTTAATTTCAGTTTTTTTTTAATTTATTTCAATGTAGTCTTCTTCTTTTTAGATCAATTTGTACAATTCTAAAAATTCTAAAATAAAAATTCTATTTTCGAGATTCGAAATTCGTTTTCAAAAATTCGATTAATTTTAATTCAATTTAAAATCCTATAATTTTTTTGTTCTAGTTCAATTAGAGTTTATTCAATTTAGTTTGCAATAAAATTTAATTCATTATAGTCATTCAATTAATTAATTATTTATTTATTTTTAATAAATTTTCATTATAACTATCCGATTTGATTCCAATTGTGTTTTATCGTAAAAGAAAATTACTCTTTTCGTGAGTTGGAGACATTTTAAAATGCAATTCAATTAGCTTTAATTTAATTTAAAAATTCAATTAATTCAGTTAATTTTATTTAATTTTAATCACAAATTATTAAATTAATTTATTCTATTCGTCAATTATATTTAATGCAATTTATTTAATTTAATTATATTTAATTCAATATTTAAGTCACTTTTAATTAATTATTCAATTAGTTCTTTTAAATGCATTTTAATTAGCCAACTGATTTCAATAACTATTCAACAAAAAAAGGATATGACTATAAAAAAACAAAAAAATTATGCAAAATTTCAGTTCATCGTTAACCCTTGAGTAGTTTTCAGAGGTGTTAACGGACATAAAAGTTCTATAGACGTAGTAGATCCGTCATAACAGCGTAAAATGACGAAAAACGAGCGCTTTAAAAAGCACCGTCAAAGTCAATCAGAAAGAAGAATGACAAAATTATATAGAATGTAATATTTTTGAATGATTAGTGGCTAAAGAGAAAATTTGGAAAATTTAGCGTAACAAAGAAAATACCATAAAGCTAGCAGATCGAAAATGTGTAGGAAATTTAGTAAAAAAACAGCATTTCAATTAGCAATTTTGTGAAAAAAAAAAATTTAACTTCAAAAGTCTGCACTAAAAAACTGTAATATATAACTAAACTATTAAAAAAGTAAGTAAAATTTATGCGCCGTTATTATAGTGTGTTCTATATAGTTAACCCATTAAGGAGTAAACTTAAAAAATTCAAAAAAAATATATTATTTTAAAATCAGCTATTTAGTAAAAATAGAATACTAACTGAGACATGTGTTAATTTGTTATTGTTATTGTTTTTTTCTGCTTGTTACTTAGTAGCTTAGTAGGTGTATGAATGTCATGTAGTAGTAGCTTAGCGGGTTAAAATTGCGACGATTTCACGTCTTCTTGTTATTGTTGTTAGTTATTGTATATAAATTTTTTGTTAGTGTTGCTTTGTTATTGTTAATTTGGTTTGAGTAGGTATTTGTGTGTGTACAAAAACGAAAAAATGTAACTGTTTAATACAAAATTTATAGAATACCATACATAAACTAAACGCTTGGATTTTCGCATTTTACTTTTCTTTTTGTACTCGAATTAGTTGGATGGCAAATTAGTATATAAAATATTTATAAGAAAAATAGAGAATTGGTAATTACAATACAAATATACATACGTATACGTACGAAAGTAGGTAGGTACATAGGTAATATAGTAAATAAATAAGTTGTTGTTGTTGTTGCAGTGTTGCAAACAAAAACGCTTACCTTGCATGCCCTGAATCGCCTTCAGAACTTTGCCTCGAATGTTGACTGTGCGAAAAACTGCTATAACCCGAACCCTTCGACATCTACACGAATGTACACACACCCAACAAAGTGGTGTTGAGGGAGTAAAGTAACGGTAGACAAAATAAAATATTAATAAATTACAGTTAAAAGCGCACAAATCACGGCTGCCATTTATGCTGGCGTCTCGCATACTCACTTGACTAGTGTTGCTGGAATTACGCGAGTGGCCCATTTCCATAATCGACGACGTTCCAGTTGTGCCTCCCAGGCCTCCACCACCAATATTCACGCTGGTCGTGCCACAATTGTTGCTACCCACAATGCCCATAGTGGTCACAACGCCGATGCCGCCCACGCCGCTGCCAGCGTACGGTTGCATTTGTTGTGCATTCGTCAATGTCACGACAGTTGTGGTTGTTGTCGTTGAGCCTAACGTATTTTGCGGTGGATAAGCGATAAATTGTTGTTGTTGCAGCTGCTGCTGCTGTTGCAAGAGCAACGCTTCTGTGGTGAGTGTAGTAGCCGACTCGGAAGATTCCGACAAGCCGGAGTCCGTCACAATCGAAGCGATCACTACTTGTGGGTCCAAATCTGCAATGAGATGAGTGGAAAGCGCATAATTTTATAATGAAAATGCAAAAGTTTCAGCTATAATTTACCATCATCCCGCACAGTGGAGACAGGACGCGTGCTGGTCGCACTATTGAGTCCACCACCCAGCGTAGCGCCACCGACACTAACGGGTATGCCTTGACTGCCGCCGCTCACGCTGGACGCGCCACTGCCTACACCGCTGCCAATGCTGGGCAACGCTGTGGCGGTGGGCGTCTGCAGGCCGACACCCGTCGACGCGGTGGCCAGATCATCTGTAGAAGGTTTCTGTTTGCTCTTCAAGTTCGGCGTGGGTCTGCAGATGAGAAATAAATTCAGTTAAGAATATATAATACGTAGAATTGTCTACACTTACGCCTTGAAGAGTATATCACCGCTGAGCATGTGCATTTTAATGGATACCAGCAGCATGGAATTGTCCAGACGATGACGCGAATCATAACCCTCGAGCAGAAAGCGTCGCGACGTCAGGCCGGCGCCGGCGAATTCGGCAAGATTTATATCGATAAAACCTAACTTAAAATAACTACGTCCACCCTTCATCTCCTTGCGTATGGAGATGCGTAAATAGCAGGGATCCAATACGCCGGTGGATGCGTTGGCGGACATTTTGCAGGGAAATTCGAAGTTGCGATTCCATACTACACGATGATCGCGCACCTCCTCTCTGTTTGGATTGAAATGAAAGGCAAGATTTAGTATACTATTCTGTGGGATTTTGGTACAAAGTTATCAGCGGTAGAACCGCCTCCTTAAAATTGTTTAGCTGAAGGGAGCTTCTAAGTCCAAAGAACTCTCGAGCTTATCATACTTTGGTAAAAAGAATTAATAAAAGAATTATGAAAGAGAATTCCTACAATAAGATTTGAGTGTATCTTTGCCTAATCTCTTAAATTTCTGTACCTGGGCTCATGGTACTCTCGTGATCTCTACTCATTACCGCCAGGTCTTAGACCCGTAAATTCAATCCATCAATTTGGTCTCAGAAATCGAGAAATTGAGTTACTCCTAAAAATAGTTTGGTATTTTCATTCCGAGTTTTCTATGAACGTCGTTAGAGATACTTTCCTAACGGGTTACGTCATTCTTGTACCGGAAATCTTCTGATTACTTACTCTCCGAGCTGCGGTACTTCGTCCTAAGTCACTTGAATCTCTCACTTCCCCAACAAAAGCTTATAAATACAATATCTGAAATTAGTTGTTGTCTCACCTGCTGCTGTACTCCTGAAACGAACCACCATCCAGTAGACGTATCTTCGCGAACAGCACCTCATTCACAAGCGCCACCTCGGAGAGCTCTTGTAATTGTACCTCAACATTGAACTTATACTTTTTCTTTTTCATCATAAAGGCCATACCAGGGGCGCTAGGCCCAAGTAATGTCATACAGTTTTAACCAATCGACGCACAAACCGGGATAACGCTGTATGGCCGAAAAAACCGAATGAAACACTTGCTAGATTAGCTGCGACTGCGGCGTGGAGAAATTACATCGGCGGCGCACACAACCAAAAATTGTGGTTAAAAACGAAGAACACGCGCACTTGTGTCGTTAAAATGTTTGTTTGAGAGGTTTTTGCGAATGAGAAATTAAAATTTTTTTAAAATTAACACTAAATAATGTTGAGGTTTTGAGTAAAAAGTCTTGTAAAACACTAGCTAAGCTTGGGAAGCAGAGACACAGAAGGGCTGGAAAACTTTTGTTACGTTCTTCCTTTGCGGATTAGTTGATTGTTTTTTTGTTTTGGTTTAGTGGTGGGTTTCTTGTTGGTTTTGGTTCTTATTTATATGTTGTTTTTACTTTTATTTTTGTTTGTTGTTTTTATTTTTGATTTGTTTAACACTTCTCTGCACTTAAGTTGGTAGCCACATGCTGCTTTTGTTTACGCTTTGTCTATTTGCTTCAAAACAAACGTTTTTGTTGTAGTTTCAACATTACAATTCCTTGTCGATATTCAAAGTTCCACAACTGCAAGTAAAAGAAGAAGAAAAACAGTATTTAGTATGAAGGTAGAGCAGTTAAATTGAATTAAAAGTAACATTAATAAAACAATTAAAAATAGAGTCATAAATGGAGTGAGGTTATGGCTACTGCTGAATGCCTAGCGAATTGCTCAACTTAACCTTAAGCTCTAGAGATTCCAATTTCAATTAAAACGCGAGAACAAAACAGGCTGCTTGCACCATCTCAGTTACACTACGCTCTCACTTGAAGTTTTCATAGCGATTACAATACTAAAAGCTAATTGAAAAGACATACTACCGTTGTTCAGACTCTAATGAAATGCAGTTGGAGGTGGAGGAGAGCAGAACGCTTTAAATCTTCTACTCATTTAGCTGGAAAATTCTAAACTTGAAGACATTTTATGCCTTTTTAAGCTCTTCTAATGCAAAATTAAATTGAAATCGCTGAAATAATTATTTCACGAGATGGATAAGTAAAAAAAAAATGGATATAAAAATAAAAAAAAAAATAAATAAAAATAAAATAAAAAATAATAAGTATTATTTTTCATAAGTGATTCAAATTAGTAGTCAGCTAAATTGTGTAGCAAAAACTTACACGCGCGTGTAAAAATTCACAAAATGAAGCTTAAGTACTGATTAATGTAGTTAAAGCATTATTGCTCAATTTATTTGACTCTAGAGTTCACTGCTCTCATTTGAGCTGCTGAACGCAATCAAATATGCTTACGTCTGTAAAAAATATATGGGAAATTTGCGTAGGTGAAAATGTGGTTGACGCAATCAATTTAATAATAAATGATAATTAATTGCTGACAATTAAAAAAAAATCGATAAATTTTATTCGATAGTTTGCAATGTTATCGAGTTTTATATAAAAGGTATTGATATTGTGTTATCGACCTTTATATTGTACTTTCAACTTAATTTGGAGCAACAACTCTCCAGGATTTCTCTACTTTTTTCATTAAACAAATGAGAGATCCTCCCAAGAATTGAACGGTTGGAGATATTTCTAAGATTCTTCTAAAATTCATACAAAAAAGTTCACTATTTTCATTTTCATTATTCAAATTATGAAAGATAGCGTTGCTATAAAATTATACAGGGTTTCCAACATTTTTCAACGATATATTTTTCCTGCTTTTGTTGAGCATTTTAATTTTAATGTTTTCGATTTTTCCCGATAACTTTTTTATCGATAACATTTTTTAACGATATATTTTTCCTGCTTCTGTTTATCGGAACGAAATGGAAACCCTGTATAATTTTATAGCAACGCTTTCTTTCATAATTTTCGATAACATCCGATTTTTATCGATATTTAATTTTATTCGATAACAATATTTTAGGACGTTATTTTTCGCACACTGATTTTCGATAATTTATAATTTTTCCGATATTTATATATAAATATTTTTATCGATATTTAATTCTAACAACCGATTATTTATTATCGATAATAATTGTTTGTAAATGTATTCCATACTACAATTTTCTATACGCGTTGCTATCATTTAGAGTAAAAATTTTCAGTGCGGTTAAATGTAAGTACAGGCTTTCTCTTGAAAAAATAAATCGCAACCCATTAAATTCTAGGAATATCAACCTTTTTCTAGTTGAGCATTTAATTTACGTATTGTCTAAGCGAATTCAGGCAAATGTAAACACATATTTCTAAATTATAGGGCATGAGCGCCTAAAAGTATACACGTGTTTGTCTGCGGATACACATGTATAATGTATAGCCACGCATTTTTGATCCCTGTAGGACTTGAGTGCGAAGGTGGATTTTCTTTGGTAAAAAATTATGAGAATAGTCTAGAGCTACCAAAAATCTATTTTATCATTTATTTCATAGACCGATTACAATTTCCCTGCTGTTAAAATGGTCCGAAAATTACTCATCAATCATCAGCGCTGATTGAAAACACATTAGAACTGTCGAAATAATCCATCATCATTAAACTAAAAATATTTCAACCTTTCTATTTCCCTACAGTGCTCAAAAGTGTGCCATATAGGTGCGACTGCCGCGTCACTGGTGTTGTTAGCATGCTTTTAGGCGCACCAAAGCTATTTCGAGCACAATCAAGCCAACGCCGAGCAATTCACATGCAATTTGTAGCACGAGTGGTAGCGCAGCACTGACTCAATGCTACCAAAATAGAAACGGTAAAATCATTAAATCATTAAAACCGGTGGGCGTTATACAAACAAACCTATTTGCGTGTAGTCGAAATCAGCACTTTGGCCCATTGAAATAATACTTAACCCACAACTCGGGACTTTTATGCATCACTTATGGCGCGTCAAAAGTTAATGGCGCAGCACAGAGTGACCCAAGAATGGCGAGTATGAGCACGGTGAGTGTGATTAAGCTGCTCGCGTGCGCCGGAGTTGGGAATGTAATTAATTGCAAAGGCAAACCACAGAGGGAAGGAGACAGTTTTTTAGAATGTTGTAAAAAAAGAGTGAGGAGAAGTGCTAAGTGCGATTTTGTATGGCGAACTCCAATTAGTCTGAGCTTTTTCGTGAATGTGGGAGTAGAAGTAGAGAGTGAAGAGAAATAAAATTAAAACTAAAAATAACGAAAATATAAACTGAAATAGACTATTGAGATTAATAGCTTTTGAAAGCCACTCCTAAATGTAGGCAACGTTTCAATTTTATAAAGGCATGTAGCCCACTTTTAGGCGCTTTAACGAAGACATATACCAAGCGCTTATTATAAATTGTAATAAAACTATAAAATCAAAATAAATTTTTCTACTTAACAACTTTTATAAAAAAAATAATTTCCCTCAGAATTTTAGCAATTTAATTTATTTTTCGCTTTTCTCATAATAAAAATATTCAGTGCAACGCAAATAAATCCATTTTTATTATATACTCCACACAAATACGCTTTAAATAAATACAAATATTAACTCAAGTGAGCTCTAACCCCTTGAGGGACCTGTATGACCCCATTTATTACCGGTTACATAGCCGCATATACTTAAAGCTTTCGCACGGCATGTGTGTCAGCAGTTCATTCATTCATGCCAACCCATAAATGCTGAGTGCAGCTGCACTTAAATTCGTGTTGAGCTCGGCCCGTTTAGGTATACTACGCTTGCAGTAAATTGTGCTCGCGTTTATGCAACGACAGCACAAAGGCGATACGTAACGAAACGAACTAATAACCGAAAAAGTCAATTGACCCAGTTGTGGCAGGATGTTTGTGGAGCTGTATGTATGTAACGGGTGATTTTTTTGAGGTTAGGATTTTCATGCATTAGTATTTGACAGATCACGTGGGATTTCAGACATGGTGTCAAAGAGAAAGATGCTCAGTATGCTTTGACATTTCATCATGAATAGACTTACTAACGAGCAACGCTTGCAAATCATTGAATTTTATTACCAAAATCAGTGTTCGGTTCGAAATGTGTTTCGCGCTTTACGTCCGATTTATGGTCTACATAATCGACCAAGTGAGCAAACAATTAATGCGATTGTGACCAAGTTTCGCACTCAGTTTACTTTATTGGACATTAAACCAACCACACGAATGCGTACAGTGCGTACAGAAGAGAATATTGCGTCTGTTTCTGAGAGTGTGGCTGAAGACCGTGAAATGTCGATTCGTCGCCGTTCGCAGCAATTGGGTTTGTGTTATTCGACCACATGGAAGATTTTACGCAAAGATCTTGGTGTAAAACCGTATAAAATACAGCTCGTGCAAGAACTGAAGCCGAACGATCTGCCACAACGTCGAATTTTCAGTGAATGGGCCCTAGAAAAGTTGGCAGAAAATCCGCTTTTTTATCGACAAATTTTGTTCAGCGATGAGGCTCATTTCTGGTTGAATGGCTACGTAAATAAGCAAAATTGCCGCATTTGGGGTGAAGAGCAACCAGAAGCCGTTCAAGAACTGCCCATGCATCCCGAAAAATGCACTGTTTGGTGTGGTTTGTACGCTGGTGGAATCATTGGACCGTATTTTTTCAAAGATGCTGTTGGACGCAACGTTACGGTGAATGGCGATCGCTATCGTTCGATGCTAACAAACTTTTTGTTGCCAAAAATGGAAGAACTGAACTTGGTTGACATGTGGTTTCAACAAGATGGCGCTACATGCCACACAGCTCGCGATTCTATGGCCATTTTGAGGGAAAACTTCGGAGAACAATTCATCTCAAGAAATGGACCCGTAAGTTGGCCACCAAGATCATGCGATTTAACGCCTTTAGACTATTTTTTGTGGGGCTACGTCAAGTCTAAAGTCTACAGAAATAAGCCAGCAACTATTCCAGCTTTGGAAGACAACATTTCCGAAGAAATTCGGGCTATTCCGGCCGAAATGCTCGAAAAAGTTGCCCAAAATTGGACTTTCCGAATGGACCACCTAAGACGCAGCCGCGGTCAACATTTAAATGAAATTATCTTCAAAAAGTAAATGTCATGAACCAATCTAACGTTTCAAATAAAGAACCGATGAGATTTTGCAAATTTTATGCGTTTTTTTTTTTTTTAAAAGTTATCAAGCTCTTAAAAAATCACCCTTTATATACTGTATGTGAATGGCTTTGGGAAGCCTTGACTTTCTACAAACGAAGAGCACAGGGACCAAGTCAGTTCGTTTTATGGCGTTAAACGATTACGTGTGCGCTTCGTGTGGCGTTTGTGGGGGTGGGGGGACGTACAACTTGACCTGTATGCGCAACGAGCTGGAGAATGAGTTTAGAAGAGTTGGCAAATAATGTGAAAAACTGTGATTTACTTTTTCACAAATGGAACATGATGTGCAAGATGAAAAATATATATCAAACATTTATGATATATTTGTAACAGTTTCAAAAGGATGGAAGAAATAAGAAGCTGTATTTTTGAATATAAGACCATTTTCTCTTTTTCTCTACTTTCTTTTAATATATAAAAGTTTAACTGCAGCTGTACCAGAACCATTGAAATTTTTCATCCGCAAATGGTGTCAACTATGAGCTCCCTTTTAAGTTAGTTGATTCAATTTCATGCATCGCAAGCTGTTTTGCGAGTTCTAATTTACTTATAAAAGCTTCTTTTAACTCGCCTAAGTGCTCACTATCACCACATATAATATAACACAGCACAGAGCAACCACTCATCAGAGTTCGCTTTCAAATTGAAAAGCAAAACTTTAGACAAGCCATCACCACATTTCACTTAAACGATCACGGAAGCAGCCATCAAAACTACAACTCTATTAGGTAGGAAGTTTAGCTTTGGTGTGGTGAGTTAGTAAAGAGTTTCTAAATATTAAAATACAGTTTGAAAGTGGATAGTGGTGTCGTATGTAATTATTTATATTCTATTTTAAGAAAAAATATTTAATAAATTTAGTAAAAATATTTTTATTGCTATGCTCTTAAGCAATAAATGAATTTCAAAGATTAACATATTTTTTTTCTGAAAAATAGGTTTGCAACTCTACACAGTAATATTGAAGCACTTTATTTCTTTATAATTTCTGAATCAAATCTATATAATTTTTAAATTTTTATATACTTTTTTAAATATAAACAGATGGCAACCCTAGAAAAAGTATACTGAAATTGAAGAAATGTTTAACTAGGTGGCAACTTTAGAAAACTTTTTCTAATTTTTTTATTCAGAACTTTTTTTTTATTTATTGTTTAATACATTGAATAAATAAATAAATTACTTTTAATACAGAGTAGCAATAAGCTTGAAATATTAATGTGCTTGATTTATACAATAATAAAAACTATTTATAATTTTTTTCTAAATTTTCACATTTTTAATGGTTAAACACTAAACTTCTTGAGTGTATAAAAATAATTTACAATAAAATTAGGTGGCAACTCTTTTCGAAAATAATTCAAATTTAACAAATTTCAACCCAAATCCGTTTTTTGATATAAATTTGGTAAATTTTTCTTAGTGAGATGGCAACCCTGTCCAGTAATATTAAATAGTTACGATTTTTTCAATTAAACAGTATTAGATCTCTTAATTAATCGGCAGAAACTATAAAGAGACAAGTTTCAGGCCATATGCTGCTAATTGATTTATACCAATTCCTTATTCGATTCGCAACTATCCAAGGTCCACCCACATCGGATTAGTCAAAAATGTCTTTGACTAATAGGACACAAAAACGAATTTTGTTCTAACTCATACCCAGGTACCATTCGTTTGTGCTTCGTCTTGTTCGGTGTGAGTTGTCACATATGAAGCTATGAGGTGTTGTCATATCAGACAAGTACAGACGTCTTGAATAATCCGATGTGGGTTGAGCCTAATGCTTGCCGATTTGAGAGCAGTTAAAATGCGAATTGGAAATGATATGTACTCGTTTTTAAAGATAAAGAATTTAATATCAAATTCTGTAATGTCTGAAGTTTCTTCTGGGAGCTCACTTACGGGATAACAATTGCATAAAACAATTATTTGTTTCGGATTTGGTACTTTTGAAAATTGATTTTTTACAAAAAATTTAAATATTTTTATGCATTTTAGAGTTACCACACATTTTTATTTTGAGTACCAATATTCTATCAGCATTTTCTAGAAACGAAATGCTTAAACTTAACTAACAAAATCTTTAAGATCATAGTGTCAATATTGTCACCGAAGGATATAAAAATATTTATATAGAAATACGCATACGCATACATATATTTTCGACCATTTCCTGCCACAATGCAACAATAACAATCAAAGTACATACATATGTATGTCTTATTAACTTGCGAGAGGAAAGAAAATACCCACAAAGTGTTTTATGTGGGGCGTTTTTCCATTTCCGAATTGCCGAATCGACGACATGCAAGGGAAATTAATAAAGTGAATATATGAAAGAAGAAGGCAAGCAGATGAAAGGAAAGCACACGGACAAAAGGAAATTTTCAAAAAAAAAAAAAAAATACCATTAAGTAGTGTGTGAAGGCTATAATTTAAAGGGGCGTGTCAATATATGTATGTGAAATTACGACTTTCAGCTAGATTTATGTAACACACACGAACAGTTGATAAATCAATCTGGAAATTACTTAGCTTAACGAGCGTACACACAACACAGGATAATGGTGCATATGTGGGCGCAACATTGCGCTGACCCTACGCATTAAGACAGATGGCATTTTGATTTTTTATCAATCAAAAATTTATCACAATTGCTTTGGTATGCAATTGCAATTAGCTAATGTTTAGAGGTAGAGTAATAAAGAAAAAATAATAATAACAACAAGATCGGCGAAGTGTGCGACAAAATCGGTGAAATGCATGTTTGATGACTAGGTAAGCCGCTTGGTGACGTGATATTTTTGGCGACGACGTTAATTGGATGAGTTGATTAACCAAAGACACGCATGAATGAGGATATTCGTATAATAAGTTCCTATCTGTACGTCGCATTATTTTCCAACAAAATTCCCTAATTACAACACGTACAGTTTGAATGACTGAGAAATTTCTTAGCTTACTTACTATTAAATTTATAGGTATGTGGTGAATAATATAGCATTATACATACACTTAAATAAATGCCTGTATATATACATCCATACCACACTGTAGTACTTTATCAGCAGATAAGTGGTGCAGAGATGAGCTTAACTTTATTGCTGCCAGATTAGAGATGATTACGTTTTAATGTGTCGAGCAGTAGGCTAATGACACTTCAACAACTTTGTTGTTATTTATAAATAGTTGGTAGGAGAGAACCCAGTAGGAACTTTTTAATTAAAATAAAATGTCATCAAAAAGTGAGTGGTCTAATGGAGACTAAAATTGAACTAGTTCGAGGTCTACACAAAAGTTATTAATTCTAAAAGAAAATAAAAAAATGAAACAAATGCCGAAATTTTAATGAAAGACATGTATTTATGGTTATACATTGAAAGTCAGTGATTTTTTATGTGATATTTCACGAAAAGCGATCTAGTCCAAATAGGATACACACTTCACTAGTTCAAAGTAAATTTAAAATGAATAATTTTATTAGTTTAATATTTTCTGAAAGATAAACAGATTCATTTTGGACTCAAATTGAACTCCGAAGATAAGATAAGAAAAAAATTGTTGCCATTAAAATAGAGCAATCAAACAAAAATTAGAAAAATATACTTTTTTGTCTAGATTTTCAATATATCCTTGAATGGTGATAATTTTGTTGGTAGTTCATTTATTAATTCAAATATGATTTAATCAAAAATGCGGTCTATAAGTTTCATTCCTAAGAACTGATATTCACTAAACAAATGCGGACCAGGCTTAAAGCACTTACATTTGAACTAGTCGAAGGGTTGTTAAATGCTTTAATTGTATTAAAAAATAAGCAAATACTTTACTATGAGCCTTCGAAGAACTTATATGCACTACTGTAAACAATGTTCAGTTTCAGAAATTGAACTAGTTCACAAGTAAGTAAAATAAATTTATGTAAAGTAAAAAATATAACTTATATAGTTTATATTACGAATTATATGAGTTTACTATTTCCTATAGGGCACATATGTATATATAGAATATATATGAGTACTTCGAGAAGCATATATGTAGCAGTACTTAAGAAGTGTGCTATAGCATACACAGTACAACTAATTTAACTGTATATACATATATATTTTGTTAATTACTATGTAAAACTTGCGACTAACGGAAAGGCAGGAAGACGCATCAATCGTTTTACCGCTGATAAGGATTTAATTGAAAACAATTTGAACTCAAGTCACATTTAAATGACAAAAGTTTAATATGGCGATAAGAAAGGCTTACTAACGGTACATTGAACTACTTGAAGATTTGTAAGTAGTGGAATTAGTGGGCGAATGTTGAAAGAAGGAAGGAGATAGTTTGTAAAAGTACAAACAGAAATAATCATAATAAAAACAAAATTATACTAAAATGCATAGGAATTAAAAAAAATGAAATGCGATGAATGGAAATTATTACCTAACTTTAAGTTAGTATTAAAATTTGGGGTTTTTTTATTACTTCATAATATTTTTGATTATTTCTTTTACACTCTTAACCCTCTCATGCCCGAATTAAAATGGGCGGAGCTAACATTTTTTTAGTACAGATATATATAAGTCTTAACTCAAATACGAAGTGATTAAAATTTCAAATTCCTATGTATCCTGGTTATGTATCCTAGTTACAGGATGTTGCTTATAGGCACAAATTAATTTATTATAAATAAACTAAACACTTTTCTTATGAAATTTTTGTTTTTAATAACTCTCTTATCTTTACTTATTTATATAGTTCACTTGGCTTTAACATAAAACCATAATTTTTATGTTTTTCAACACTTTTTGTATAACCACTTTTGTATAACTTTTTTCGCAAAACGATTTTTGTCAATTTCTCTCTGCGGAGAACTCTTACTGAATGAACACGTGCATAGCTCATATCAGAAAAAGTAACTGTAAGCTTGCACAACACATAAGTCTACATTATTGAAAAAACCGCTGGCAACATTGGGCATGAAAGGGTTAAATTGTCGTCAAAGTAAATAACTATAATTTTAAGGTCTAGTTCGTAGCTAGTTTGACTATTTCGTAGTACAAAAAGCTAATTATTAGATTTTTACATTTTTTTACATGTCTTTAAAAGAAGCTAACTATACTTTTGCGGACTAGTTCGTAACTAGTATCCCTTTTTCGTACTAGAAAAAGCTAAATATGTGATTCCTTTTGCAGTTTTTGACATTTCTAACAAAAAAGAGAACTATATTTTGTCGGACTAGTTCGTAACTAGTTCAATGTTTTTTTCAAACAATGAAATTAACATTAATTTAAGTATATTTCCACATTTGTATGTAATATACTGTTATTCAAACAACGAAATCACCGTTGCTTCTAAACATCACCAATGTGTTAACGAAATTAAATTCAATCAACTCAATTGCCGACAGTAAATACAGCAACCGCATTCAATTGAAAAAGTGAAATAACGACAATTGAAATTAATAAAAATCAAGGCAGACAAAAAACGAAGGAATGCAAATTTAAAAAGAAATATATAAATAAGACAAAAATAGCAACAAAAAAAATCAGAAGAAAACAATTTCAAATAATAACAACAATATAATACAACAACAAAAATGCTAAGAATAACAAAATTTAAAAGAAAACAACAAATACATACAACTGTGAAATGGGCGTCGAAATTTTATGCAAAGAAATGCACGACAATAAAAACACCGTGACGCAACAACAAATGCGACCGAGTAAAAAACACACTGATGCATACAAACAAGTAAAATTTAAATAGCTAACAAAAGACACAATTTTAGCAAACCATCCATAACAAATTAACAACAAATTGCTATTAAATTAATTGCGACAAGCTAGCTACGCAAACACAAGAACAAAGCAAAAGCAAAAAAGAAAAATAAAAATAAACAGAGTCTAACAAAATGTTAAAAGAATGAAGAGAAGACAAATGCACGCGCTTCTTTTGGCATACAAATTACGGCACATGATTTTCATATTAAATTAATGCAATGTGAAGGCGAATTCCTAATGCCAAATTGGGAATTTGTGGGAATGGCTATGGCTGAGAGGAGCACGTATACGCCCGGGTATGCGGTGCTTCAACGAGGATAGGCTGAGCAGCTGGTGTGTACACGTGCTGGTGAATGAGTAGGTAAATAGTTTTTGATATTAATATGTTTCTAACAATATAAGGAAGGTGATGAAATAGAAGAGAAAAAATTAACGTGTGAGAAAAAATATATAAAAACTAATTAATGAAAATTGAATAAATCAAAAAAAAATATTGGTTATGAAGCAAAATAAATACGGAAAAAATATTAAAAACAAAAAAAAATTAAAAAATAAAAAATATAAATAAAAAATAAAATAAAAAAATAAAATAAAATAAATAAAATAAATTAAAATAAATCAAATAAAATAAAAAAAAATAAAATAAAATAAAATAAATTAAAATAAAAGAAAATTAATCAAATAAAATAAAAAAATAAAATAAATTAAAATAAATAAAATAAAATAAATTAAAATAAAATACAATAAATAAATAAAATAAATTATAATAAAATAAAAAAATAAAAAAAAATAAATTAAAGTAAAATAAATAAAATAAAATAAATTAAAATAAAATAAATTAATAAATAAAATAAAATAAATTTAATTAAAATAAAATAAAATAAATTAATAAATAAAATAAAATAAAATAAAATAAAATAAATTAAAATATAAACAAATATTTAAAAATATAGTAAAAATTAAAACAAAAATATTTATTAAAAAATATAGACAATATTAGTAAATAAAAAAAATTATCTAAACAAAAGATTCAATAAAGTATACTAATAATAGACCCTTAAAAATGAATTTGTTTTAATTGCCTTCCATATTTCACTTCATTTATTGGCATGTATTTGTTCTTGCTTTATTTTCATAAAATTTTTATTACGCTCCATTCAATCAAATATCCAAAAATTTATTTATTTATGAAAATGTATGCGTGTCATGCATGCCAAATTAATATGAATTCGTGCTGCAGTGCAATATGAGCCCAAGTGCTAAAGTGGGGGACACAAAGTCAGCAAAGACCAATCGAAGGTGACAAGGCAAGCAGGCTGACTTACAAATTCAATGTCAATAACAAAATTTTACATTGGAAATTTACATATCAGCAAAGTGGATGTGTGTATGTATAAGTATATAGTATGTGTACTCAAGTGTTGATTGTGGCATTTGGAACAGGCTGAGTACATAAATGAGAATATCGAAAAATAAATAAATTGATGAAAAATGTAGTTTACTCCAAATAAAGGTAGAAAATTTTATATAAAAGCAAAAAATATACATAAAAAATTAAAAAAAAAAAGAAATAAAAAAATTTAAAAAAATATTAAATGTAAAAAAAAATATAAAAGTGAAAAAAAATTATTAAATTAAATAAAAAAAAATTAATTTATATGAAAAAAAAAAATAATTATTAAAATAAGAAGAAAAAAATTTAAATTTAAAAAATAAATGAAAATGATAATAAAGTAATTGAAAAATATTAACAAATTTATTTTAATTTTTCTAAATTTTTATTTATTGTAATATTTTTAAGGATTTAATATTTTTTTTTTTTTGTATTTTGAAAATTTTCTCATCTACTTATAATTTCTTTTATTTTTCTATATATATTGTTTGTTATTACATTATTATAAGTTCAGTTAATTTATGGCAATTTTTTAGTCTTATAATTTATTAATTTTTTTTTTAATTTTCAAGATTTATTATATTAAAATTTTAATAATATTATTTTAAATTATTCCCCGCACTATTGCATATCCCAAATGGTAAACAAACAAAATTATTTTTCTTACTTTTAATCCACAACACTCACATCTCTATATCCGCTTTCAATCTTGATTTTGATTTCTATAAATATGCTAATTTACGACTACTGAATAAATCAAAATGTCATAATGTCCGCCTGCCATGTATGTAGGCTCATACCCTTTATTTGCATACAAAAATATATGAAAATTCCGAGTTTCCAAAAATAGTGCAACTCCAAGCTATGAGGTGTGAAATAGTGGGCATAAATCAAATCATTATTCATGCATACCTACATATGTAAATATTTCTGTCTGAAACTATGAATGTCTGTGCATCATGCAACTGTTTATTAAATTGATTGTCAGCTGTCCGAATAAATAAATGAGAGAACGTACATTCATGGTGAGATTTGATCGAATTTGACGTGCTTATGTAGGTATGCAAGTATGTATTGAATATTCGAATATGATTTGTATGCCTATTAATTAACTTTGCACTATAAGTGAATATATTTGTATATATTTGTAAGGTGTCTATTTTGCATGGATATTGCAATAATAATTTGATGTATTGGCAACTATTGCGTAATTTGGCGATGTGGCCAACAACTACCCAAATATTTCCTATTTACAAAGTACGAATTAAATACATACTAAAGTGTAGATAAATGTGATTAACTAGTATACATTTTTATATTTAAAAATAAAGAATATTTATATTAAGTATATATTCAACAGTAATTGTATAATTTATAGTCAACATCCATAAGAATCAGCCTACAAGTATGCAGATAATAACAGATTAACAGCTTTCTACCAAAATTGTTGCCTACAATTAGGCGAATATTGAATATTAGTGAGTTTAGGTTATCATTGTTACTATATAATACAATATTTAGTTAGAAGGGCAATAAAATCATTTGTAATGTTTGAAATAGTTGAATAGTAGTACTTGAAAATTTAATGTATACTAAATATAAATGGTGTGAAAATTATATGAAGGAATCATATGGGAATGAAACCTACAATAGTTTTAAGAAGAAATGTATAATAAAAATATACAATAAATAAACTAATATGCTATAATATAAAAGAAAAATGCTATATTAATGGGTTGCATTTTTTTGAATGCAGAAAGGGGTCAAAGAACCACAAAGCTTTTAATAAAAATTTTGATCTTTATCTAAGACAATAAAAATTAGAAAAAAACTACAAAGCTACAAGTTAAAAGTACCTAATTATTGCTTTTGATTACATCATTTGATTTAAAAAATTCACAAATTGTTTCTAATTAGTTATTAATTGTCTCCGTTTATGACAACATGTCATTACAAATCGCAAAAAAAAAGCCAATGTGAGCGCAATGAAACAGCATTTTTTACGCTTTTTGAACACGTCATGCTTTAATGGACATTTCTGGTTTCGTAAACAAGTTGCAAGGGAGATAATGAAATTTAAAATTTAATAACGACAAGATATAAAGAAATATTGACAAAAATCAGATTTTACAATAGTAATGACCTAAAAAAATCAACGAATAATTTCGATGAATGTTAACAAGTGGACAGTCATTGGCCGGATAAAAATACATGTACATACGTTTCGTCTGTTGTGGATACTTAATAGAAAAAGTTCGGCTAAAATGCCTGGTAGACCACGACAGTAACAGTCTTTTCGCACAGGAGCTAATTGATCAATTAACCGATCTTTGCACGCTTAAAGAGCTGATTTAGACCGATCCCACGACCCCACGCGTCGGTTGGGCGGGATGAGAGTAATCGTATGGGTTTATAATAAACAAAAAATTAATAAACTTCAGTTTTCTACATTAATTTTGAATCGAATTATAGTCGAATTGAGAATGCAATGTAACTCTGCCAAAAAGCACGTACATGTAATAACATACACCTTTTTATTTAGCGTTGGTTTATAGAGTAGACAGCGGTACGAAAGGCAAAAACTGGTTTCTCAATTAAAATTTTAATTGATCAATTAATTTGGCTGTGCGAAAAGGCTGAAAGACTTTTAAGTCGATTAAGTTAAATGTATTTATGAAAAACCATATTTAGCAAATAATCTGAGAAAAGTATTTAAAAAAATAATCAAAAATAAATATAAAATATATAAATTGTTATTAAATTTTTGACTTCAATAAATTCTCTTCAGACTTTTTTATTAATTTAAACTCAATTAAATTAAATTTATTTTTATTTATTATATTTTTTGATTAAATTTTTTTAATTTATTTATTTTTTTATTAAATTTTTTTTATAATTTATTTATTAAATTATTATTTTTTAATTTTATTTTATCCATTTATTTTTTAATTTTTTTTTGAATATCAACAATTTTTTCAAATAACAAATCAATAACAATAGAAATAATAATAATAATGCCTCAAACTATTAAAATAATTAATGAATAATCATAATTATGCCGCTAATAAAGGCAAACGTAAATATGAAAATTAAAATTTTAGCGTGTATAAGCCGAACAAACCAGTTTATATTTATTTTTTAATTGCTTTCAAATCAAACTCAGTGCCAAGGCGGTTCGTCATGCGAGCATTTACATACATATTTACACAGACACGCAGGTAATGAAATGCATATTATTCGCTTATACCCATCACCTGACGTCACTGATCGCCCTATGCTTTTTGCCAACACTTTCTTGCACTGTAAAATTTCGCTAACCACTTGACTGCTTGGCATACGGCTACGTTCAATTAACGATGCCTAGCTATTTTCACGCCACTGTTCTGTGCATGCAAGCCAGTCGCTGCCATATGCATAGACTCAAAAAAAAAAAAAACAATGCCAAATACAGTAGAAAAAACAACAACAATAAAACACAACAACAAACACGTTTACTTGAGACTTTCTGCACACTCATCGCCCATCACGTATACGCCGTGTTGCGCGTCTCTTTGCCCCTGCGCCGCCGCATGCTTTCGTGCACTTGGCGTTCGTTTCACTAGCAAACATTTTAAATTTCATATTATTAATTTTGATTGCATTGCTTGCTTTTTCATTTATTTATTTGCTTGTTGCACGCTCTCGCAGAATTTCGCTAGCGGTGTGTGTTTGAGTGTGTGTGAGCTTGCATGCTTCAAAACTTGCTCTGATGTTTACGCGCCGGTACATTATTCATGCATCTCTCGTCAAGGTAAAGGTCAAGTTGTTCATATAAAATAATAATCAAGCAAATTATCGCATACATTCGTGAAGCGTTTGAAGTCAGCTGGTTTCGACGCGCTGACTGAACGGAGCGCTTCGAAGTTATGCTAATGGAAGTAGACTCACATGATGTGTTGTGTTAAAATATAGAAGATTTTGCTTAGAAAAACTTAAAATTGAGTTTGAGACTAAAGGTGATTAATCAAATAGTTTTGATTAATTAAAATTAAACGAAATTAATTGAATTCAAATCCAAAGTCATCATATCTAAAACTAAACTGACTTAAATTGTTTTAAATTAATCGAAACTAAGTCAAATTAAACACAATTAAATCAAAATAATCTTTAATCATTTGAAATAAACTAAATTGAGCTGAACTAACTGTAATAGAAACAAAATGCCAATTAGTTTTTGGTGACTACTAGTATCCATTCTCATTGAGATTGCATTCATTGACTGAATAATTTAATTAAAACTAGAAATAAATGAAATAAATATTCCAAAGTATTGAAAGTATAGAATTCTGCTTTAAAAATTATTTCAGTCAATTAATGCTTTCTTATAGAATCAGAGAGTGTAAATAAAGTATAGAATTCTGCTTTAAAAATTATTTCAGTCAATTAATGACGTCCCAACCTGTAATATGAATGACATAATAATTTTCACGGAAAACCTCCTTTGTTTCAGCGTTTTGAAAATCACACTGATTTTGGTACCTTTTTGAAAAAAAAAAAAAAAACAATTCAGCAAAAATTTTAAGATTTAAGATTTTTGCTCAATTGATCAATCAAATTAAATGAAATGAAAATTAAGACCCACAGACTACTTCAATGATTTTAAAAGTTGACTTTTGCAACATAATGACTTGTTAATGAAGTCAATTGATTTATTTAATTTCATTGAAAAGTAATAAAGTATTCCCACTGATTTAAGAACTATTTTCAAATGACATAATTCTTTGGAAAAAAATGTGTGCCTTAAAACGGATTGCGTTATGAATGAAATCATAGAAAATTAAATGAATTTAGTGACTGAGATAATTAAAATCAGGAATTAACTAAAATAGTTAAAACTTGAAAAGACTTAAATAGAAAGAGAAAGTATACGAATGAATGACTTATGTGACTTATAATTGAATTTAGAGAGATTTAAATAAAAAATTTACACCAAATATATGAATGCAATTAATTTAATGATCAATGATTCGATTAAACCTCAATTTGAAGCTTTCTAACAAACTGGATTTTCGAAGAATTTAAATAGTATTTTAATAAATTCAAATTCAAATTTCAATTATGGTAAGTTCCTTTGTAAAGTTATAGAATTAATCAATCGCCAATTCATCAATTCAGCAATTTATACTTTAATTACAATAGAATCACACGCTTTCCGTTGCGAAATTTCACATAAATTTGTTGAAATTTTGCATTCTCTCTCACATGATTTGACTTCCATGATACCCCACTTGACCTTGCTCGTTTCATTTGACACATTTCTTTTTCCATTTTCTGAATCTCCATATTCAAGTGTTGCGTTTGATTAGTTTGTTGTTGCATAATTTCCGCACAATCACACCAACAAGCTCAACACAATGCGTTGCGCGTACTCACCGTGATAACGGTGTATCTGGCTTGTCAGCGCATTAAAAACGCATCAATCAAAATGAAGTCAAGCAAATTTCTAGTAGCATCTATGATTTGCATATGCATTGTAGGTGGAACACACAACTAGGCAACCTTGCGCCATAAACAAACTGTGTGTGGGTTCATGGAAATCAGCGCGCTTTTGCGTCAAAGAAAATTGGAGAAATATGCAAATTTCCGGTGAGCAGCGCGTACCTCGGGAAAATTCTGTTTTCTTTTTTTTATTTGTGGAAAATTCTCCTATTGGATTTATGAGTTATTTTCCTACAAACGCTCGGGGAAGTCAAGTGAGATTAACTGCTTTAAAATGACTTGTTGCTTTAAGAAAATGTTTGTTTAATTGGATAATTGAAGTTTTTCTTTAAAAAAATGTTATTTTAATGAGGCATTTATTTTATAGCAAGCTCTAAAAATTCGCTAAAAAATGCTGCTTAGGGCAAACAATTTTTTGACAATTTTGATATACAAATATTATTTAACCACCAGAATTTAGAAACTTTACAAATTTGTTTTGCTATAATTTTTCATGGCATAAAAATTGTTAAATTTGTATATAGAAACATTATTTAAACAAATTTAATTTAGCAACTTAACAAATTTAGTTTGCTATAATTTTTTATGTCATCCAAAAATTGGAAATTTTGGATTTAGAAAAACCATTTAAATACATTTAATAATGAAAAATAGCAATTTAGTTTGCTATAATTTTTATGGCACACAAAATTTGGAAAAAAATTTTATATAGAAACATTATTTAAACACTTGTAATTTAGAATATAAAGCAATTTGGACAATAGTGATAGAGAAACTTTATTTAAATACATTCAATTAAAAAAAAAATTGGAAATTTATTTTGCTATAATTTTTTATGGCATACAAAATTTGTTAAATTTTGATATAGGAACATTATTTAAACACATTTAACCTAAAAAAAGTAGAAATTTGATTTGCTATAATTTTTTATGGCAAACAATTTCGGAAAAATTTGATATAGAAACATCATTTAAACACATTTAATTTAGATTAGAGGGTATACAACGCTTTTAACAGTATTTTTATAAAAAAAACTCGATGTAAATCATAAACAAACTGACTTAGGCTGAATACACAGTGATTCAGAGTCATTCCACTCAATGGCGTTTCAAAACCACAAGTTTTTAAACTCTAATGATAATTGCAATTTTTATCAACTCTTTCAAAATATTTTTTATTGTTTATTACAACTTCCTCATTCACATCACCACACTTCAATGTGTTTTCTTTATTATTTTTCATTCATTCTTCTTCGCTAACGCGGCTACCTCAAATTTAATTTCATTTTTCAATTAGCGACTTTGTTTATATTTTGATATTTCTTTTTTTCTGTTTTCGCAATTTATATTTAAACAATGCCAAGCTATTTTGGTTTATTTGCTTTGCTATTGTAAAATTGTGGTTTATTGATATAAATTTTAATATTTTTCTTTTGTTGTCTGCAGTGAGGCTGCGACTGCGGTTGACTGAGGCGATGTTTCATATCATTTTTGTTTGTTTTTAGACTCTTTTTGTGGCGGGTGGCCAATACAGTGGCTTTAAAATTATATTGAAAAACCACTGAAAAGGCATTTGAACCTCCAACTTGACTGCAATGACACTTCGTTAGGCACAAAAGGAGACAGTTAGGTTCGCATGGATTGAAAGGGTTTTATTTATGAGTGTTAAAAGAGACTTTTAGAGGTAAAAGAAATTAAAAGTGGTTATGTAATGGTTAGGAAGTTTGAATATTTTTTGTTTTTGGACAAATTTTAAATTATTGTTAAAGCAAAATATTACGAAAAAATAAATATAAATATTTAATAAAATAAAACATTAATTTATTAAAAATAACTGTTATTTATAAAATTAGTAAATTTCTCAAAATTAAAAAAATTTAAAAAATATTAAATTATAAAATAAAAATTAATTTTATATTTTTAATAAATATAATTTTATATAAAAAATATTTTATAACAAATTTACATAACAACGACAAAAACTTGAACATCAAATATTTTTTTTATACATTTTTTAATAATAAATAATTTTCTAATAATAAATATTATTAATTATTTTTCAAAATAAATTTAAAAATTAAAATATAAAAATATAAAAATATAAAAAAAAATTAAATTAAATTAAATTAAAAAATTAACATTAAGTTTTGAGGTTTTTTACTTAAACCTTTCTTACTTTAGGGCCACATATTATATAAACTGTAACATAAACACACCCAAAATTAAAAAAATCGCTATCAGATCTCCACGAACTCTTGCTCGATTGCCAATCAAGCCTTTGATGCGTCTCACTTAGCGACGCCATCTTTCAATAAACACAATACATATCTACATACATGTGTGCATCATTAACCCATATGTTGGCAGCTGTTAGTTACACTTCATTAACAATAATAATAATAACAACGAGCGATACAAGATACGGATGAGCACGAAAAATGATGCACATAAGCAGCTTGATGAACGGACGGACGGACAAAAGTATGGTACGCTACAGTAGGTGCTCATATGACAAGCGGACGAAGAGACAGATGAGCAGACAGATTGCTGATACAACAAAGTGAATTGGCAAATGAAGCTGCAGGCAACAAGACTCGCGCACTTGCACTGGTTGGCAGTTGAAGAAGTATGTACTCATATAAGAAATTGAGCTTTCCGTTTGAATGCGTTTTAAATGCGTGAAATGCTTTGTTGTTGCACTGCTTTGAAGCTGAATGCCGGTTGGCTGATTGTCGGCTGCTTACAAAAGGCAATGTATAGATATATGTATGATGTGCATTGAGTATGGCCAAAGAGGAGATCGCATTAGTGAGTGTAAACGCAAATAGCCTAAGTACATTTGTTTATATGTATGTGAGCTCAGTAAGAAGCACTTAAGTGGAAAGCCGTACAATGAGAAATAAAAGTTATGAAAGAGAAGAAGTAATCGCCTACTTGGAACGCATATGCCGGCTGATACTGAGCGACATGTGTGAGACATGTGTTGTGCTTTGTTGGATGGTATTGGATTTAAAATGCTTAAATATATTGAATTTTGAAAATTTTTGAAAATTGAGCAAAAAATTAAAAAAATTGATGTGTCTGAATTTTTAAGAAATTACAGAAAAAAAAATTAATCTGAGTTATGCCTTTTTATACTTTAATGGTTTGGATATAATTATTGATATTGCTTGCCTTTTGAACCTATTTTAGTTAGAAGCTAAAGAAATTGTTTTTGAAGTTTTCCTTGAAACAAATAACACATTTTTTATAGCAAGCTCCAAAAATGTATTTTTAATCCGCTATAATATTTTATGGCATACAATTTTTTGACAATTTTTGATATAGAAATATCATTTAAACACCTCCAATTTGGAAACTTTACAAATTTAGTTTGCTATAATTTTTTATGGCATACAAAATTTGTTCAATTTTTATATAGAAACATTATTTAAACACCTGCAAATAAAAACTTTAAAAATTTAGTTTGCTATAATTTTTTATGGCATACAAAATTTGTTAAATTTTTATATAGAAACATTATTTAAACACTTGTAATTTATAAAATATAGCAATTTAGACAATAATGATAGATAAATTTTATTTCAACACATTTAATTAAAAAGATATTAGAAATTGAGTTTGCTATAATTTTTTATGGCATACAAAAATGTTTAAATTTTGATATAAAAACATTAGCCAAATGCATTTAACTTAAAGAAATAAACCAGAGTATTTAATTAAGGGGTATATTTGCAGTTTTTTTTTTGTAAATAGAAATACCCTAAAAGGAATTTTCTATATTTTGTACTCTAAAGGGATTTCTCTCTAAAAACCTAAAAAAAATTATCTTTGGGCACAAATTTTAAATTAGTATGCAGTGATAGAAGGATAATTTGCTTGTAGTAATCGAAGAGAATGCGGTCAGGATTATTTACTTGAATAAGTAGACACAATTAGGTTACAACTACTAACACTAAGAAGCAATAAAAATAAAAATTTAAAAACTTTTACCCAAACAGTACAATTAAAAGCTTTCTCGTGTCAATTTCTCATACATTTTAGTTATTCAATAATTTATGAGTGAAGAAAATATTTAAACTAGTTGATGCGTTAAGTTACTGCAAGTGAAGCATAAAATACCCAAAATAACTAAAATAAGCACTTGTGCCATATGGAGACTATCAACGCACATATATGAGTACAAATAAGTGAAAATCTATTTAAATATGTGCACAATATGCACAGCGTGTCCCCAAAAAAGTTTATGGAATGAGCTCGTAAATTACAATCATGTCAGTTTTTGGATAATTATGTGACAAAGTCATTAAAAAGTGCCTGAGTGGGCAAAAAATAGCATAGAAAAGGCGCGTTTTGTGGAGAAATTTAATATGAGGTACTCGGGAAAAGAGTGGAGCTTGGGAGAAATGTACTTTAGATGCTGTTGTAGGCAGAAGATGGTATTGTTTTAATGTGCAGAGTTGCCATGAATTTTATTGATTGAAGAAAATTATTTTTTTATATTTTTTTCTATGCTCAATAAACGATTTTCAGAAAAATAAATTTAAATAAAAAAATAACAAAAAGTAATAAATAAAAATAATAATAAAAAATTAAAATAAAATTATAAAAAAATTAAAATAAAATTATAAAAAAATTAAAATAAAATTACAAAAAAATAAAATAAAATATTTAAAAATAATTTCATTGATTTTTAAACATAAAACATAAATTTTTTATATTATTTTCAAAATAAAAATTAATATATAAAATTTTAAAATAAAAAAAAAATAAAATTTTAATTCAATAAAAAAAAAATTAATTATCAAAAAAAAAAATTAATTATCAATTATTTTCTTTATTAAAATTAATAAAATATTTTTTTACCAAATTTATTGTATTAAATATTTTATGCTAAAAAGGATTAAACTAATTAAATTTTCAAATTTGTTTATTACGACTCATCTCCTAAATTAACATAATTAAATTCACACCACTTGGCAACCCTGCTTTGCACTTAAAGCACAACGGGCGCCAATAGCACCACTAGATCGGACAAGTGACAAGAAAATTGTATATTTATATATAGTATATGCTTATACATATGTAAGTATATGCCTGTTAACGGTTGTATGGAGACACTTTATACGATTTGTGCTGACAATACAGTAGCGCATACAAGCAGAGACATATGGACATATGTATGCATGGAATATAATTTAGCAGCAGGCGGTCAGCAAAAAGCCACTTAAAGACAGGCATGGAAGCACCCACACACACATACATAAATATTTGAACGCAAGTCTCTTTTGTGTATGTCTGATTTTTATTGTGATGAAGATGCGGATATTGTGGCAGAAATAAGCTGTCGATTGCAGTGTGGCAGCAAATGGCCACTCTCTATGAGGGTGTGTGCGTGTTTCTGTGCTTGTACAAGCTGCTGTAGATGACACTTATTAAAATTGCACGGCTTATGAGCAGCGACGACAATGAAAAAGTGATAAAAATAAAATGCAGCTAATATACAAAAGCGAGTAGCAGTAAAAAAAATAAGGAAGCTGCAAATATTTAACCAGAAATGCAGGCAAATTCATTGAAGTGAAAGAAAAGAAAAATAATTTAAAAATATTTTTTTTTTTTTCAATTCTCAATTGTGTGAGGAAGAGTATTTTTAACGCCTTTTCTAAAAAATAAAATAAAAATAAAACAAAAACAATTTTTTAATTAAAAATAATTTTTCTTAAATTTTGGCAGAATTTTCTGATTATAATGAATTTTAATTTTTGGAAAAACCTGCAGAGAAATTATCGTGAATAAAATTTCACATGTCCTTTGGAAATTTCAAAAAAATTTCCAGAAAATCTTTCCCTAGTGCATTGGAACCGCATTATTTTCAGTTTCTCTGCAGCTGCAAGCAGTTCCCAATTTCTGCGAATATGAGCAAGCAATATTTTACAAAAACTCTTGACTAACCAAATGTGCAACAACAATTACAACACACAACTTTATTAAAAATGATGGCTGTGCTTCACTGGCATATCGAAATGGTTGGACGAACATGGACTTCATTAAGTAACAAGTTCTACGAATGCGCATACACTCATATAAATGTATGTATGTGGAAGTGTGTGAGCATAGAGGGGCGTGATTGATATGAAAACTCGAGCATAAATCAAAAGGGGGCTTAACCAGCAGCTCTACTCTTCATGCATATAATACATACATGAGTATATGAAAATATGTCCATACAAAGTGAATTCCAGTGCAAAATATATTTCAAAGTGGAATGTGCAGAGAAAATGTGGTGAGCAACACCAAAATATGACGAACATCTGTGTAGGTTGAAATTGCGTTTTAAAAGGAAGCCTCGAGTGGGTGTGTGGTGCACGTTTCGTGCTAAAATTAGACTCCAGGGAGTATAGCTATAAATATAGCTGCAACACAAAGGATATTTAGCAGGATTTTTTTTGCAAGCAAATGGATATTTGCAGAAATGTATGCTGAAGCAATAAGTCGGAAAATTGTTAAAAAAGCAAGTATTAAAAATTTTAGTAGTGCAAATGAACTCCTCTAAGCTTTAATATTGACTCTAAAATAAAGCTAACATAAATAAACCAAATTACAAATAAGTAAGTTATTCAATTCATACAGATTCATAAATTGACAATTAAGAGATGTACATCACTTTCATCCTTGAGTGTTATCAATTTATCAAACAATGAAGCAATTAACTTAATGTCTAATTGACATACAATTGCCTTATTGAGCAATTATGAAAATTTTAGCTATTTAACCACTAATTGTTCTCAATTTACTAATGCTCAACAAATTGAGTATTTAATCGACATTAAATTAGAAGAAAAACATCATCACTGTAAGGAGTGTGCAACGTGATAAATATTGAGCATGTGTTGAGCAATTATGAAAATTTTAGCTATTTAACCACTAATTTTTCTCAATTTACTAATGCTCAACTAATTGAGTCATTAGTATTTAATTGACATTCGATTAGAAGAAAAGCACCATCACTGTAAAAGGTGTGCAACGTGATATTTTAGAGTAGGACTGCAACTAATTGAGTCATTAAGAGTAAATCAACTAATGAAATCATAATTGTTCTCAATTAAACAGCTTGTTTGAGCCAAAACGTGGGCAACATTTTTATCAGAAGTTGATTATTATGATATTTCGTGACAAAACATTTATCATTCGAGCCGAAATGTAGGCAAGTACACCATATATTTCTTCAGAAATGTCCACACTTAAACTCGTATTACTTCGAAAAATTTTGTTTTTGCAAACAAAATTAAATAACCAAGTTAAAAATTAATCCTTAACATCGATAACGTTCACTTAAATGCAACGACAAATTATGCTTTCAAAGTATTTATGTTTAAGTTTACTGCTAACGATAACAATTTTATATTTGATGGATTCTAAGAAATTTGCGATTTTATCTGTTCCCATTTTTATGTGGAATACGCCAATAAAGCTATTCATAGACCAGCCGAAGGAGATAACTTATGAAAGTTAGGCTACGTAGATAAGTGCTGTCAACGGAAATGTAAGCTTTGGGTGTGGCGAAGTTCCGGTGTAGTGTAGATATTTATTGAATTTAAGTGGAAATTTTTAATTATTATTTATAGCTTAATTGGTACGTGAAGGGTTTTCCTTTTTTTGCACAGGAAACAAGATAAATAAGGTGATTTTCAGTGCAATAGGTACTTACAAGCAATGGGTGGTTTTTTAAGTTATCTCTTACTACGAGTGGTGTTCAGATTAGTTTATATTTATATCTATTTGATTTGATTTTTATTTTATTTATTTAATTGGAAACATAACATCGACAATTTCAAGAAAGATCATAGCATTTTTTTATTTTTATTAACTATAAATTCCTATTTTAATGACATTCTCCCACTCAGAGTGATTTTACGATGCAATTTAACTGTCATTTCATATCTTTCCACTATCACACACGCAGGGTCTTACACACTTTTACCACTACTACTCTCCTCGCACAATTCTCTCTCTCTCTCTCTGTCAACAGCGTCTTCGCCTAACTGTCAGAAGTTGTGAAATTTATTAACGCCTCACTTGTCAAGGTCATCGCAATCCACAGAGTCCACATTCGACCATCAAACCATAGCTAGAGTTGCTTAGTTAGTTGTCGTCTCCAATTTGTGCATTACGTACACTCCATGAGTACTTACAACAACTATGCGCTACAACAACACTAAGTGCTAGCCGATAGCAATTTAGCAACGCTCGAGTCTTAAGCTGAAAATGTGCTTAGAGCGTTGCCGTCTGTCTTTAGCTGCTGAAGTAGCTTTATGCGTTTTGTAATGGCCACTACCAATGGTGGAGAGCTGGTCGCCAGCGCTAACGTCTTGTGTCGTTAATTGGTTGGTTGGTAAAACCCTTGGTTTAGTAGAGCATAAATATTACTGCATTTTTATGATTGTGACCTTGCACAGAGGTTTATATTAGATATTTAGGGTTATTAAATTATGTGGTGTACAGTTACTTAATTGCTATTTTTTTATTGATATGACCAGCAATAATAATTATTTTAATCCCGCTTTGGTATTGAGAAAAAATAAAAAAATATTAAATATGAATTGGTGGCAACTCCATCAAATATTTTTTTTACATTTTATATTTATGTTTCGTTACCGTGGTTACATTTCTGTAGAAATCACGCTTTAGTATTGAGAAAAAGTAAAAAAACCATTAAATATAAAAAGGTGGCAACTCTGTCGAATATTTTTTGATATTTTATATATTTTTTTCGTTATCGTAATATAATTTCTGTAGAAATCACGCTTTAGTATTGAGAAAAAGTAAAAAAAAAACATTAAATATAAAAAGGTGGCAACACTGACAAATATTTTTTGACATTTAATATGTTCTTCGTTTTTGTGCTTTATTCTCATAAAATTAAGAAACGAAAATGTGGAAAAAAATTGTTTAAAATGAAATATGTGGCAACACTCCACGAAATAATTTATAAAAAATTCTACAACCTGTAATATTTCATTAAGAATAAATATATATGCTTTAGCAATTTAGAAAAGCAAACTAAAATCACTCCGTCACTCCACTCCTCTGTGTATGTAGCCTTAGCACTATGCCCTTGCTCTAATCGCTTTATTTTATTGATTTAATAGGTGTGAACTCGATAATATCACACATGACGAAATAATGTCATATTTCCATTTATTTGTACAATAAATTATTTAATATTGCTGTCTAGGTAAGTAAAGCACCCACATTGAGTGTTCAGTTATCAGCTTTGAAATCAAGTGTTAATTATTTGTATAATCATATAGTTGTAGTTGTTGTTTGTTGTATATTGTGAAATCCAAAAATAATTTAACTGTTGTATTTATAAAATATTTGTAAATACAAATGTATTATAAATAAAAGAGCAAATATTTGCTTGAACCTAGGAGGAATCACGTGTCAACTCTTTGAAAAAGTAATTAATTTTTGTCACAAATTTCATTATTTATTTATTTGAGGGATTGCTATTTAATGCCTACTCATTCAATTTATAATTAGTGATGGAATTAGATGGTTTATTGTGCGAATATTTAAATATATGTGAGTAGTTTGAACTTATGGGTTATAATAGTTAACAGTTTTTAGGGTCTAATGACGCCAAAAAGAATTACCAATAAATTTAAATTTTTATACAGGTGGCAATTCTAATATTTTTTAAACCTTCATGTAATATTCCACTTATTTTATTAATAAAAATCATCAAACAGATGGCAACCATAATTATTTTTAAACTGTAAGCGTTCTTAAAATAAAAAAGCTCGAAAATTTCGGAACATTTATTCTTCAAGACCTGAAAATTTCAAACAAGTGGCAACTCTTTTCATATAATTCTGTGATGGTTACTTTCTAAACATTGGTCAATATAAATTATAAAATTAATATTATATAAGAATTTTTACTGTTACTCACCATATCCGCTATGTTGTGGTACTATGTAACATGTGTCTGTGAGACCCACAGTTGACTACCTGAAAATTATAAAAGAGAAAGCACATATTAGAAAATTAAGTTAACAAAAAAGTTGACTTAAAAACTAAGAAGAGCAACAAGAGTGAAAAAGTTTCGAAAACCTTAGCAAATTTAAAATGTATACTCTGACCTTCACCCGAAGTTTCTGCAAAGACCTGCACACAAAGTAACGCATATCAAATTACTGCCAAGAAGATTAAATGCAAACAAAAAGACTGACCCGCATATGCAAAGGATCCACAATTAAACAAGCGAAAATTTGCAGTAAAAGTTTGTATGAGAGGGAATGCTCAAAGGCATAGACTAACACATGTGTAGTTTGAGGAACACAATGAGATGGTGTGGCAACGCTGAGACGCCTATAAATTGTGGCTGCTTTGAATGGGGAAGCGAAATTGCCAAAGTAGGCTGCTGCAAAATGCATAGTTCAGCATCAGTTAAAGAGCTGGGGAGTGGGAGTGAGAATAAGAAAGAGAAGAGGTGAAAGAAAGAAGAAATATAAGATTTAATATTAAAACGACTTTGAAAGCACATACTCGTACATAAGACCCACTATACAGTGAGTATGAAAAGTAGCGTGTGTGCCAAAGGGGAGTAATTGAGAGAGGCAATGATGTGTGAAACCCTATAAAGGATAATACTGCGGGTTGGAAATTGTATGTATGCCAGTGTTCAAGCTCAAAAGATTTCACGCCATTATGTAAAAATAAAAATTTATGAATGTAGCATATAGCTCTGAAAGCATTGAATGCAAAAATATAATAATAAAAATAAATAATGATCCTGTAAATGCAAATGGCTTTTAAAGTAAAGAAAAACAATGCAGAACCGTGCAACAATTTTCAACGCCTGTATTTATCAACCTCCATAGTGGTAGCCATTAAGAATCAAATAATGCCTTATTGTGGTAATAATTCAATGCCTCGACACGCTGCATATGGCAAAAAGCACGAAGATGTACACAGGGTGTAGTAAAAGCGTAGTAAGGGCCTACGCGGGAAAGTTCGTATAAGGAAATGTAGGAAGTGTGACGTCATCGATTGGTGTTAATGAAAAACTCAGAAAAATTAAGAACATATGAAACTAGAAAATAAAAACAATAATAAGAAGCAGAATGTAAAAAATAAAAGAAAATGAAAAGCAAAAAATTCAAAAAGTGAAAAAAAAATAAAAATAAAATTTAAAAAATTTGAACCATAAAAAAATTAAACAGCGAAATTAATAAACAAAAGGAATAAATATAGCAAACAATTTTATTTTTTTAAATAAAAATAAAAAAATGTAATTAAAAAATAATAATAAATAAAAAATAATATTAAAAAAATAATAATAATAAAAAAAATTTCGAAAAACAAAAACAACAATGAAAATAATAATAATTTCATATGATTGTTGACTAACTTTGATAATCACTAATTAACTCAATTAATAAAAATCCCAGTACATAAGCTAAAAGAAATCTCAAGGCTTCAGAAAAGACGTCAGTACTTATCTTGGCACTTATTAATAACTTTGACGTTATTTGCTTACAGTGCGTGTAAGCTAAAATGTGATTAAAAATAAAAATAAATTATGCAAGAATTAATATAATTAATAATAAATAAAAAACATTAAAAATAAAAATATAAAATATAAGAAATAAATAAATAATAAAAAAAGTTTTAAAAAATACAGCATTTTGAAATACAACAAAATAAGTTATACGGAAAAATATATCACAAAAAAATATAAAACAAAAATAAAAAAATTATAAAGAAAAAAATACAAACCAATAAAAGTTAAATAAAATATTTAAAACTAGCTGACTCCGCAGTCGTTGCACTGCTGGAAATTATTTGTTTTGATAACAAAGTTGAATTCGTATAGTGTTGGAAAACATTTATTTGCGATTTTTCTAAATTTTTTTTCAATGTAACTCAGCTTAATAAACAACAATTTTTGTTTTCTGTTCCGCTGCATAAATGTACAGAGAAGATGATTTTTCAACTCGTGAATGAAATTTATGCCACACACCTCCAGCGACTGTCTTTGAGACCTGTGGATTGTCATCCTAAATGCAAGTCCCATTGGAAACTGAATACGTTTCAACTGAAATGGCAAATCGTTAGAACTCAAAGAAATTCGTGGAATCAAGCATTCTGCCCCCTTGTATGTCCCTTTAAAAAATTCTTGCAACTATTACATTATTCGATAGCTGCTTGAAGATTGCGAAGCATTATAAATGACAAAGCATTATAATGACAAAGAATTTAGAAATTTCACTGGATAATTCACAGCTTCGTCTTCATTTTCAACATGATCGATCGATGTGTATAAACACAAATCTCCCGGAAGTTGACTTTAAGTCGTATAGATTAACTCATCGACATCTGTATTTTTGGCAGTTAAAAATCTGCGTGCACTCAACCAATCGTAGTTACGATAAATTTGGCTAATGTTCAGATTGATATCAAACCATTAGAAATATTAACCAGAATTTGCCCAGTACTTCGCAAATCTTTTGCGGTGCTTTCCTGTTGCAGGAACACACGCATATTAATTGGTCAATCATATGGTTTTCGCGTGCCGCCACAAGTACGATGACTTCGATTGATTTCGAAATAACAGCATGTGTTTGTCAATAACAGTATCATTATCAATGATATCAGAATCAATCAGGATTCCCAGTTCCACCGTGCGTATCAAGAAATAAAAGTCCACCATTTTCATCATGGACAGCCTTCAATTCATCATAGGTTGTCTTTTGCTGCTCATTAAATATTGGAATATTTCTTTATACTTCTTGTTCCAAAATTATTCTGACGTATGCACGTACATCTCTAATTTGACGATTTGGTAATGGCATATGAATTTCAATGCTTCATTGTAGATATCACCGTTCATTTGCAATTCTGAATTCTCTGTTGCCACTTGCCAATTTCCGACTTTTCCGAATTGTTTTTTTATAGATAGATTGAAAAAAAAATGTATGGAAAAAAGTCACTTTTTGGAATTTTACAATTTTCCTACTAAACCTTCCAAGATCCACAACGAACAACCTCTGAACATTTCATCAAGAATGGTCCAACCGTTCTCGATCCTTAGCGTATCTAATCTTGAACCGCTTTCGCAGCGCAAAGATAAATAATTTCCTCCGTTTTTTACACATTTACCACTGTTTCTTCGCTCCTGATGCTATATAGCCTTCCTCGATAAATGGACTATCCAACACAAAAAAAATTATTCAAGTCGAACCAGTAGTTTCGGAGATCAGCGCATTCAAACAAACAAACAAACAAATTCTTCAGCTTTATAATATTAGTATAGATATCAAAAAATAATTATTTTTCTTTCCAATTATTTTATTATTTTTATTACTTTACATTTTATTAATTTTTTATTTTAAAAATTTTATCAAGAAATCAAATTGATTTAAAATTTAAGTAAATTTAAGTAAAATATTCATTTGTCATAAAATTAATATTAAATGAAACACAAAAATGCATTTTGTACACATACATATAATGTTTCTTTGTCAAATAATTATATCAGTTTCCTTTGCAATATTAGAAAACATTAATCAAATTATAAAAAAAAAAATTGATATTTTTACTTTAACTCATTTAATTATCTGCCCACCTTTAGCTCGCTAATCCCGCATTAAAAATTTTACAAAACTAATTAAAAGTCCTACCAACGCAATTAATCTTACCACCTTATGACGCAGAGAACGCTTGTCATGCACTGCAGCTGCACCGTTTGCAAACTAGCAAAGTCTATTTTCAGGCGCAAACGCGCATGCAAATTCTATTTATTTATATAAACGCCTAAAAGTGAACTATGCACTGTTGTTGTTTGAACTTTGCACATTCGCACACTTTCACGTTTCACTTTTACTTGCCGTGTAAAGGACTCCGCCGACGTTTTCTTCCCACGACCATAAACTTTGCTTTGCATAGCAGAAATTATGATAGCGAAAGTTTTCAGTGAATATCTTAGCGCTTTTTATGCACTTGAATGTTTGAAAGATGCCCGCACGCCTGTTGTTATGCTATGGCTTGTTGTTTTGCGTGCCTTAAGGAGGCAAGTTGGCGAAAGTCGCACGCTTTTGGGCGCTTTGTTTCGAAAATATCACTTAACTGGCAGTTGACGGCGCGAGACAACAAGTCAGTTATGTAATTTGTGCGCTGCGCAATTTCGCAGTCAACTTGAGTATATAAGTATTTTATGGTGCTCCTTCTTTGTATATAGTGGGTAATATGTAGGTGTCAATTTGCTCTCTGCAGTGTATTGTGAACGTTAAGTTGACAGAAGCTTCGTAAATAAAAGCGATCAAATTTTTGCATTATTTTTGGTTATTTATTTGTGCAAGTACATGGACAAATATTATTTGTGCGCTTTGGAGACGTTTTCAAAATAATAAATGATAAATTTGCCATGCAAAATATAGAGTAAACAAATTGGTTGTACTATTGTTGGTTGTTTGTTTGAAAGGGAGGCGAAGAGGGCCTGACCGCACGCGGCCGCACTTAGGCCATTATTAGGCGCATTGTGCTCCCCGAAGGTACCCTGATAAGCGTCACCTGAACAACTGGGTCGATTTAACGAAGATTCTGAGTTTATTCCATCCCTGCTGCCCAATTTCTCTCAGATTAGAGTAATGGGAGCCTTGGAAGGTATCTCTTCTTAACCGACAGAAGGCCGGGCATTCGCAGAGATAATGCTCTGGAGTCTCATCATCTTCTGCGCACGCCCTGCATTCCGCCGATTCTACTATGCCAAGTCTCTGCAGGTTTCCTCTTAGAGGTAGGTGCTCCGAGATGACCCCTGTGATACAGCTTAATTCTCTTTTGCTTAAAGTAAGAAGTTTTTTGGTCTGTCCAGTGTCTACACTACCCCATAGTAGCTTTGTGGTGCGACTCGTGTTGCACATGTTCCAGGACCTGAGATGTTCCCCTAAAATCCATTGCTTTAGGCAGCGCTTGAGAGAACTGAAAGGTCCGGGGCAGTTTAGGAGAACTGTGTTCCCAGCTGCTCCTGAGCGAGCCAACTCATCTGCCTTTTCGTTTCATTCTATACCTATATGACCGGGTACCCAGATAATACTAACTGAGTTTTCTCCCACTAGTCTATTAATTGCCTCTTTGCATGATCTGACACATTGAGACTTTGTATTGGCGCGGCTGATAGCCTTTATCGCGGCTTGGCTATCCACAAGAAAGTTGATGGACCTGTTTGATTGGGCGCAGGCCCACCTAGCGACTTCCCTTAGTCCAACAATCTCAGCTTGAAATATCGAATTGTAGTCGTTTAGCTTTAAGCTGCTTTCTGTGTGTGGGAATTTACAGAAGAAGCTTGCTACCGTTCCTGTTTCACCTTTTGATCCGTCAGTGAATATATAGATTTCAATCCAATCCAATATAGGTCCAATCTTCTCTGCTGGGAAGGAGAATGTTGCTTTAATTTCCCCAATAGTCTCGGTTTCCCGGTCACAGGACCAATCCAAACCGAGTTCAGTGACAAGATTTAATATGATCCCATGTCCCCATTGGTGCAATGTACTATTTTTACTATATATGAAAATATTGGGAATAGTTGACATGACAGCTTACAGCTGACAATCGTTTCGTGTTCTAAGTCTACAGCAAAACCAATAATGATAATGAAGTAAGCAATATTTTTGTTAAGGGTAACAACCGCGATCAGAATATTGCCTGATAGTTGAGAACTTAGTCTTAGCTGATTATAACTATGACAGCTGACAGTTGACAACTAATATATACATATTTATTAAGGGTAAAATGGTATTAGAGTATCGTAATTATAAATGGATAAGCTTAGAGATGTGATCTAATAAGAATTTTCAATGATGTTAGGTTAGAAATCATTATATTGGATTTTATATACTTTGGACTCTAAATAGTCCGAATCCGAATCCGAAGGATTAAGCATGTAAACGATACTGCTTGCTGACAAAAAATAGAATAATGGAAGTTTATGAGATATGAGTAACGTTGATTCTGGGTCAATCAAGTACTGGAAGACAACAGGAGAAATATTTTCCCAACCTTAACGTCAGACATCCACAACTAACACTTGCATGTATCTTCTATATAAAATGAAAAATATACTCAAATGCGACATGCAAATGTAATTTGTGTAAATTGCTGTTATTATCATTAGACTGATTCTACGCCATAACGACTGAGAATGTAATTACGGTCAATAACATTACTATGATTTGAAAAGCAGCGACAATAACATGCAAAAATGAAATGTATTTATATTGTAGGTGCTGCAATTATCACCGAAGTGGTAAATGGCCATTGAAGTTAACGATACACATACCATAGTAAAAAATAATACTACATTTACTCATAAAAGTTATCATGTGGTCACATATGAGTATACAATAATTTCTATGCTTCGCTATGCGTGCAAACACATATCGATCGCTTCATCAGCGTCATGTCATGCAATTTCAATTCCATCAACTGTAGGCAGCTTGCTGAGGTGTCACAGCTGTTGGCAATGCGAAAAGCAAATAAAAAATAAAGACAAAATATAATAAAAATATACCGTTACCACTTCAATAACTAGCTTCAGTTGGCGAATTTGTGCGATTTTTTATTTGATTTTTTTTTGGCATACAGAGAGCATGTGTATGTATAAGTTTATTTTATATACATTTGATTGTGTCTATCAATATTTGTTTTTGTAATGATGAGCAGCCAACACACGTCAGTTGATGACGTTATTGTGCAATTTTAGCCGCTACGTAATGCTTTTGTACCCACTCTCCTGCCTGTCTCTTTATATTAACGCTTTTGTTGCCAATATTACAAGCTAGTTATCAATTATGAATGTCGTCATAGTGAAATGAGGCTTATTTTTTATATTTATTTTTTTGTGTTGTCATGACTAATGTGTAGTATTCACGTAAAAGATATGGAACCATTTAGAATCAATTAATTATATTTATTTTTTGTATTTTTTTCTATTCATTTTTGATTTTTATATTTATTATTTATTTTTTTTATTTTTTTTATCATAAAACGTTCAGATTTTTTTTTATTTAATATTTAATTTACATAAAATAATTTTCCTATTCGCCCTTCCTATATCTATGAAAATATTTTTTGTCATGTGGCAACCCCAGTATGTGTTTTCAACAGCTGATTTGAAAGTTATTCCTCTCCTATCCTCCCACTGACTTAATATTTATACCCTGAACAGGGTATATTAAGTTTGTCACGAGGTTTGTAACACCCAGAAGGAAGCGTCGGAAACCCTATAAAGTATATATATAAATGATCAGTCCTTCAGTTGCAGTATAGTCCTTCAGTTTTTAAGATATCGTTTTGAACTTTTGCAGATGTTATTTTCTCTTCAAGAAGCTGCTCATTTGTCGGAATATAGCTGTCATACAAACTGAACGATCGGAATCAATGGCTTGTATGGAAAATTTTCGCATTTGAAGTGGTATCTTCCAGAAATTTGGCATGGATTACTGCTTAAGATAATAATATAATCTCCGAAGAAATTGTTCAGATCGGTCAATTATATAACCTTAATGTTTCTAGCAAACAACCCGACTAAAAAGAATTAGTAAAATGTTTTCTGTTTTTTTACTTACTTTTTCTTACGTCTTTAGATTTGCTTAAACACATAGTTACTAAAAGAAATGCACCTGTGAAGGGTATATTAGCTTCGGTACAACCGAAGTTAACGTTTTTTCTTGTTTTAGGCTAATAGCGTTTTTAGCCAGGAACTGATTGATCAATTTACAGGCCTCTTCGATTGGCTGAAATTTTTGATAAAAAAATCTACGGTAGATGGCGCTGCTGAAAAATATTAATCAGCTGATGAATCTTACAAACTTCTTATGAAAGGAAAAACAAAAATGTATGACAGCTGATCGGTTTCTCAAGGGTTTCTCAATAAAAATTTTAATTGATCAATTAATTTAGCTATATTTTGTTACTCTCTCTCTCGTTCTGTTTCTGATTATTTCTCTCTATATTGTAAAATATTAACTTTTCTCCATGATTTTATTAAATTTTTTTTCACCGAAACTTTCCACACTTTTCTCTCAGTGTACTCAGTAATTTCCTTCGCTTGTCAGCGTACCAATTTGTTACCGCTGCTTTTAGCTGTTTTAGTAATTATTTTTACTTGATTGGCAGCTGAAAATTAATGTACACAATGAAATGAATTCAGCAGAAATTAGCCAACGGCAAAAAATATCAGAAAACAGCAAAAAATATCAAAAAAAAAAAAAAAAAACCAAAAAAAAAATATCAAAAAACTGCAAAAAAATATATATCAAAAGCATAACAAATAATAACAAAACCAACATAAAAAGCATACGCAATTAACTAAATGCGCAGCGAAAATCGGTTAATCGGCTAAGTAATGGAATATCGGGAAAATCAAAGAAAACTAGGTTGGTCAAAGCAGCAAAATCAGCACGTATGTTTGAAAACGATTTGAGTTAGCGGTTTTTTCGCCTTTAACTACTGAAAAAAAGTAAAAATAAATAATAAATTAATGCACGCACGTCAATGTTTAATTGAAAATGTTTGCTATCAGTTGGTGATATGAATTGTTACTGATTCTCCTCACATTAGTTTAATAAATAAATGCAGCGCTGTTGCGATTGTGGGGGGCATTCGGCACAAAAAATAGCTTGTGACTCATCTTTTAAACGAATTGATAACAGTTTAGATAATTGTAATTAGTAGTGCTGGCAACACAACCAACCACCTTTCTTTATTAGAAAGTAGAGAAGTGAAGAATTGAGTAATGAATTGTATAAAGTACTTTAGATATTTTCGAAGACCGGTAATCACATAAGACACTTTGAATAGATACTCAAATAGAATATAATGCACTTAAACCGGCACGAGCATGCAATTGAGAAGGGAATGATTAAGTAAAGTTTATGGAATTGACAATATAAGCAAGTATTTTCTTATAAATTGTTTACGCTTGTTCTCTAGCTTCGTTGAAGATAACGCAAGATGTTCTAGTTTTCATTAAAAGAGCTGATTCGTCATAAAATAGGGTTACTTTCGTTTCTAACATCGATTCATTAGGTTTAGTGAGACCTTCTTGAATTGAGGAGTAGGCAATTAGGGAGATTTTTTACGATCTTAAAATTTTGTTTTTATAGAACTTAAGTTATAAAATGTTATTACTGACAAAATGATGGAGTCAGGTCTAATGGAATAGGAACAGAGTTTTTTGAAAAGGCAGTATGATATATGGTTGATATATGGGTATATAACATCTGCTGGTTCGATGCATGGAGATGAGATGTGGAGATGGAAAAATAGGACCGAGTTGAAAAAAAGTATATTGAAACTTTGTATTTTGTTTAAAAAGAGTAAGCTATAATTTAAAATACATTTATAAGGCTCACTGAGAACTAAAGAGATAAACACAAATGCTCTAGAGCCTATAGTATTAATTGTAACTCCGTCCAGTTACCACAAATATCATTTATAGAGCTTTTTTTATACCCTTAAGATCACGTTAACGCCTGGAAGCACTCATCAGAGCCATTTTAACCGAAGAGTTCTAAGTAAAAATTATTTTGAAGTCTTGACAAAATGTGTTCTCATTCATTTATAGATCTCCTCAAACCACCTTTACGAAAATTATATTAAAAATTGTGGATCAGGCTTTAAAATTTCTACTTTGAAGTAAGATTACAAGAAATAACAACTAAAGAGCTCCAAAGTTGTTATTTAGCACTACACATTTAAACGGTTCCTAATGAGTTTCATTACAAATTTTGTACATCTTTTTGTAGCAACGCGCATTGTCTTGCATTTTTCGTAAATTACTTTGCAAATAGATTTGTAAATATATAGCACTTATATATATCTACTCTATATACACACAATCTATATGTATTTCTACATTTGCCACACATTTAGTAACTGTAATGGGCGAACTCACAACTTGGCACTTGGCCAGGTGACACAGAGTCTCTGCAAAACATCCAAAAAAAATATCAAAAAAGAAAGAAAAGAGCAGGATAAAGAACAAGAACAGTACAGATGTAATATATATAAGTAAGTAAATAAAAGAACTGTACAACTGTGGCGCTATGGCAACAGCAGACTTTCCATTCGAAAGCTTGCCAAAATAAATGTGGCAAAACAACAGTAGAGTAGATCATATTTCAATACAAAAGAGTGAATGTATGTCTGAATGTAGTTGCACTGAGATTCCTTCCGCTTCATTTTGTAAGCAATTTCTCTCCAGCCAAGGATAATGCTGGGGAAATGCGCTCTGCGCTTGAACTGACGACAAATTTGCGAAATTGCAAGCGTAAATATCTAGCAAAAATCTTAAAAGGTTACTGGGCAAGTGGCGTGGCGAGATTTTGGGCAAAAGAAAGCGAAAAACTTTAAAATATTTATGGAAAGCACTCAATTTGGTCATACTTTTAGTATAACAGTGAGCGGGTTTTGGAGCAGAATGCAATATTTTTACTTTAAAGTATTTTCTTTCTTAAGAGAGAAGCAGCAGGCAACATTCAAAAGTTAGCTCATGCCATTTCTGTCTGCTTAGAATGTCTTGGTTTGTCAACTTTATCCAGTATCTTATTGCTTTCTGCTTTTTAAATATTAAATATATGTGTTGCTCTTCCATAAACTTCGTTCAGGTTCATTAAAAGTGTTTGCAAAGTTTTGAGATGTTGTATCCTGCTGTAGTAGAAAGGTTGGCAGGGTAAAAAGGCTTCAAGTAGAGTGAATTGCTTGCCTGTAATCAGCACGCTTCTTCAAAATAGTTCTGAAAAAAAATATTTCACATATTTTCTCAACTTGCGAGTAGAAAAATAGTTTGCGACTGAGTAGATAGGTGGCGCTAGTGTACATAATATACTTAAACATATAAATTATTGAGAGAATGGGTGTGTTCAAAAAGATGATTAAGAGTGTAACGATTGATTATGCTGAAATAAGTTTATCTGGAAACCATAGAAATTATACCAGCTTGAGCGCTATACTAAGACTCGGTAAACTCGATAAACAAATCCCAAAGCAATAAAAAGCTGGGAAATAATTTTCAAACCTGTCTGGAGATAACATAAACCAGATAGAATATCTATTATATTTGATTTAGCTCTTTAATACAAAACAAGTCTTCAACGAATAAAATTGTCAGGACCTCCAGACCTCTAAAGAGCTTTATAAGCTCAAATTTAATTATTTCTCTACTCTTAAAATATCAAATATTTAAACGCATTCTTCTCTTCAACTTCCATAGTCCAACTGAATTACATTTCGTTGAAAATACCACTCAACATTGATATATCTAAGCGAACACTTGCCATTTTTGCATAAAAAATAAATTTGAAAATTTGCCGTTTCAATTTGGGGCTTTTTTTATTGAGCAATTGTGCTCGTAAAAAAATTGCAAGCGCTTAAATTTGGAATGTGGGGTAACGATAAAAACGGAAATGAAAATAATTTACATTTGCATTGGCAAACAGCATGAATCAAGGGACAAGGAAAAGATATATACACATTAGTATATAGTATACATGTTGCTCAGCGACCATCCTTTATGCTATCCGCTTGATGGCAAAGCAATTTTCATCTTCTAAAAAGCGTCCAAAGTAATGTAATGAATTTTTAAAGCAAATTGTGCAGAGAGCATTTGAGTTTTTTCTACTTAAATGCGCCAATTGGCCTTGAAACGACGGGAATGTGGCAGATACATTGCTTTGCGGAAAACAAATATGAGAAGCATTGAATAATTTTTGCTGGTTTTTAAGCAATTTTGGGCCAGTGTCATAGCTAAATTTAAAAATGTTAAATTTTGCAGATTTTTTGTGTAAGTTTTTAGAGCGATTTTTTAGTTCAAGGTTACAAATATTTATAGAGATTATTGAAGGTCTAAGCGATTAGTCTAATTAAGAATTGTTTTCGTTGCCACAAACATAGTATAGGAGCTCATAGTTCACATAATATTAATATAAAACTAATTAGAAAAAGTTTACTAATTTACTCAATTAACCAATTTCGAACGATGTAAAGTTATTCAATTTAATTATTAATTGTCTTTACTGTTTTCGAGACATGTCCCTGATTTAGTCAATGCAATTTGTTTTAATACTAGTTGTATAAGCCAATTGTTGGTATTTACGCCTGATTAACTTAACCCTTAATTGTCTAAGACTTTTCAGACAGTAAATTTGTATTGAGTCAATTAGCAATTTTTTTTTCTCTTTTAGCTGTCGAATACTAATTGTAGAGGCTTAACTGACTCTGTTCAACGTCTAATTGACTCAATTTAGCACTTAGCAATTAGACTAATTAAGAATTGTTTTCGTTGGCCCAAAAAAAATTGTATAGGAGCTCAGAGTTCACATAATATTAATATGAAACTGATTTCAAAAATTTTACTAATTTCCTCAATTAACAAATTTCGAACTATGTAAAGTTACTCAATTTAATTATTAATTGTCTTTACTGTTTTCGAGATATGTTCTTGTTTTAGTCAATGCAATTTGTTTTAATACTAGTTGTATAAGCTTAATTGTTGGTAATTTTATTCAAGGACTTAATTTAACACTTAATTGTCTAAGACTTTTCAGACAGTAAATTCTTAATTGAGTCAATTAGCATTTTTTTCTATATTAGCTGTCGAATACTAATTGCAGAGGCTTTACTGACTCTGTTCAATATCTAATTGACTCAATTTAGCACTTAATTGCCTTGTCAGCTTTTCAGACAGGTTCTCCATTTAGACAAATAAAAATAAATATTTTGTGTGCCTAAAAAAATATCTGAAAGCACTGGATAAAACACTTTTAATTTAAATTTTCATTGCGTTTTATAAAAATATTTCACACCATAATACTAACTCACCGAAATTAAATGCAGTACTCTTATGATCGAAGTATCTTAAAGAACTAACTGCACAGCAAATACAATACACAAATGTATACTTTATGTTTAAAAAATTATTTAAATATTTTTTGTAGCTCTTATAAAGAAATAAATTATATTTTTTTCTTATACACTTTTCTTCTAAGAAATTCAGTTAACACTCATTATTATTCAATTTAAGCTTATCTAAAACGTGATGTCTATTATCTATATCATAAATTTTAAAATTGTTTTTGTTTTACGATTTTAATTTTAATTTTAGATAATGGCTTTTAAAAACAACAATTTCACTTCAATGCGATTGTAACACTTCACACGTCAGTCTTTGCAAAATTATTCTATTTCAACGCAACACTTTTGCAAAAATTAACTTTTCTAAAACTGTTAAAAAAATGTGCAAAGAATATTCATTAATTTAAAACAATTGTTTTGCACTTTGCTGACGTTTTCAAATTTTAATGACTTCATTAAACGAGAAATGCAAACAGTTGCAGCAACCAATTTTTTACACACCGAACATGCAAATGCAATAAAAAGGCGTTAGAGAATTAACACAAAACGCCAGAAGAAAAAAAATTAGCGACATTAAATTTTGCAAAATCTATTTGTTATACGGCATTTTTATTACTTTTCGCGCAACTCAATGACTCGATTGCGCCACAAACGCCAGTCAGCCGCACGAACGCGAACGTCAGCGATATAGCGAATAAACACTCGTAAATAGCGAAAAAGCAGCTGTTGGCAAACACCGATCCGTCCGTTGTGTGTCGATATGGTTAACGGAATGAACGAACATTGGCGAAAATAGCAGGCGGATAGGCATACAGGCGGCCGATAATCGAACTGCAAATCAAAGGAAAGGCAAAAGTACGAAAAGCAAAATAAACAAAAATAAAGAAAAGTACGAAGAAAAAAATTCTGCCAATAAAACCATTTAGCGGAAAAGCACAAAGCCACGTAGCGCAAAAAAATATAAATGTGTTTATAAAACAAAAACAATGGATTTTCGCATAAAAGTGAATTAAATGTTATCTGATATAGTGAAAATAAAAATGAGATAGTAAAGAAATTAGGGCGAATGCAAGGCTATAAATATAATTTTATCGAAGTATATACGGAGCATTATATCGAACACAACAACATATTATTGGGAGAAGTGAGTGAAAATTGTGTGAAATAGTTGTAAACTGAGTGATAAGAAGAAGATTTGATGTGAGTGTGGGGAAAATAACACCAAAAATTAATTTTATACCCGTTTATATAAAATTGGATTCACATAATGTTATAGAACATTGAAAAATATGCACGAAAATGTTTTGATTTCTTTCCTACTTTTCTAATAGCCTTTTCGCACACCCAAATTAATTGATCAATTTAAATTTTAATTGAGAAACCAGTTTATGCCCTTCGCATTGCCGGCTACTCGATAAACGATAAGCTGTTATACATTTTTGTTTTTGCTTTTCATAAGAAGTTGGTAAGTTTCAACAGCTAATTGCTATTTTTTCAATAACCACAATCATTGCTTTCAGCAGCGAGATCTACAGTCGAGTTGCATTACTGTTATTTTATCCATAAATGCAGTCAAATTTACAACATTTTTAACTCGATTAAAATTCTATCAAAAAAAGTAATGTAAAAATATGAGATTTTTATTTTGTATGGTAAATCGATCTAACTCAGCGATTTAATCGATCAATTAACTCCTGTGCGAAAAGACTATAAAACGTTATTTTTTTCAATTTGTCGAAAATAAGTGATTTCAGTTGCAAGTATCGTGAAAAATAAGGCAAACAATAGTCCATAGGTAGGTATATAAGTATAGTGGATGTGGGATGACGACCCAGACCTTTAGGAGGTATATTGTGAAACCACCGGAACTGTAATACAGCTTAAGCAGGATTCATTTAAGTGCCTTTCCTGCATAAGTGTCTCATGGAAGACTATGTAAAGAAGGGTCTTAAACGGGGATTACTGTATTCTTCTTCTTCTACTTCGCGGCACCTTCTACAGTAGTCATTGTATTGTATCCTCAGTCTAAAGGCGTATCTTCCATTCAGACAGTGTTTTTTTACCACTCCTGTTAGAGTTCTTATATTTTTTTTTAATTCGGAATGTACGACTCTTATTCCATTCAGTCCACGTTTGTCAGCTTGTTGAGAAAGTCTGAGGTTGTTTCCACAGGAATCTATGAAATATTTATGAATTTAAGTGTCCTCATGTGGTCAGAGGCGTATAAAATTCCATTTTATTGGAATCTAATTTTAAGGTTGTGCCAAATCTGGCAAGTTCTTCTGCTCTACAGTTTCCTAGAAGTCATTGCAGGTGTATCAGAAAATAGGAAACTAGTCCCACTAATAACTTAATCAATTATTTTAGTATAATATTTTAGAGGAAATCTTTTGAGACTGCTTGGTTGTTTGTAAATATGAATATTGTTGTAGCCCGGTCTTATTTATTCTGTCAAAACGAGACAGGCTTTCTTCGATTGCAGTAATATTCACTGCAGTGATCTAGTTAGTCCGTCTAGATGCTTAGCTCTGTGTTTATGTTCATCTGGTCCCCACTTCTCTGTGGAGATGAGAGTAATATTGTGCACCGATTTAGTACTGGACGTTTATCTAGATTTCAGAGTGAATATAATAGAAGTAGAATTAATTTGTCCACGAGTGTTATTAAAGAAATCTTCAAGCTTTTAAATATTTTAAACAAATATTGTAAAAAATATTGAGAAATTGTCACAATTAAGTGCTTTAGAGTTAATCTAATCAATTACTATAGTTTCTATTATTACCTTAAGGCACTAATGTCAGTATTGTGTTGATATTCGCTTACCTGTAAATATAGAGAATAGAATATTATGTTAAAACTCGTGCTTCAGAAAATATTTTAATTAAAATAAATTAATATAAAATAGTGGAGACATAAAATTTAAAATATATCCATACATATATATTTTAAGACTAACTGTACACAATTATATGCACAGCACCTTCTTATTACTAGCGAATATACTCCGTACAGCGAGTGATTTTCAAGCACCAAGTATAAAAGTTAATATACGCAATGATTAGTTAATATTATAAACGCTTGCTATCAGGAAAAAATAAATAAAATAAATTAGCTAAGCAAAATTATGAAACGAACGTTGTAGCAACAAAAAAGCCAACAGCAAAAACCAGCTAGTACGCCAACGCAATCTTATCAGCGAACACAGCGTTATCACTGGCACTTATGTGGCTTAGGCAGTCGGACTAAACATAAATACATGTACTAAAGAAAAGAGTACAATAAAAACAAGAGAAAAGAGAGAAAAAAAACAAAGAAAAATAAAACAAATAATAAACAAATAAAGTAATTAATAAAACATTTCGTTTGCTTTTAGCGCGGGGTTTTTCGCTTATCACACACGGGACAGCAGCGATTAAAATTGTTTCGATTTCCAATGATAGATAGTATTTATGTGCTTATAAATATGTATATGAAGAGAGACAATTGTCTGATAAAATTTAGCTTTGTTGTACACACAGTCACTTTCACATAAATACAATTTATTGGACTTCGATACGCAGCACAAAGGCCAGTGGGCGTCAAGATAGCGCTATTATGACAGAGTTACATGCACAGCAACAGCAACAAAGCGTGTAAGTAATGACAGATTTATAATGAAACAAGTAAGGAAGGGCTAAGTTCGGGTGTAACCGAACATTTTATACTCTCGCAATTTATTGATGTAATTTTATAAAGACAACATAATTCGACCCATATATTCGGCATAAAGTTCAATAGAATAACGAAAATCATCATAAATAGTATATGGGGACTGAGGTAATTCCTAAACCGATTTCACTCGTTTTCACCACCAAGATACAATGTATCGAAGACTATAAGATTACTTAATTTAATATTACTTATAATTAGGTATATAGGATCTGGGGGAAGTTATGACCCGATTTTTACCATTTCAGGTACAGAGAGAACTGTTATAAGAAAAAAATTCAGAGGGAATGAATTACATTAAAATATCTGAGGGATTTACCTATATTTTCGGTGAAAAATTAACCTTAGGCACTGAGTTCTTCATGTTTGATATCAGGGGCCTTGAAAAGTCATGGTCCGATTTTGACAATTTTTCCACAAGTGATGTCACAGCTCAAATACAGTATTTGTGTAAAGTTTTATTCCGCTAGCTTCATTGGTTCCTTATGAATACATTATAAAGCGAACGAATCAGATGGAATTCAAAATTGGGTTATATGGGAAGTAGACGTAGTTGTGAACCGATTTCGCCCATATTCCACCCGTGTCATCAGGGTGTCAAGAAAGTGTTATATACCGAATTTCATTGAAATTGGTCGAATAGTTCTTGAGATTTGGTTTTTGACCCATAAGTGGGCGGCGCTACGCCCATTTTCTATTTTGTAAAAAAATCTCAGTGCCGCTTCCTTCTGCCATTTCTTATGTAAAATTTGGTGTTTCTGACCTTTTTCGTTAGTGAGTGAACGCACTTTTAGAAATTTTCAACCTAACCTTTGTATGGGAGGTGGGCGTGGTTATTATCCGATTTCTTTCATTTTTGGACTGTATAAGGAAATGGCTAAAAGAAACGACTGCAGAAAGTTTGGCTTATATAGCTTTATTGGTTTGCGAGTTATATACAAAAAAAAACTTATTTGAGGGCGGGGTCTCGCCCACTTTTCCAAAAAAATTACATCCAAATGTGCCCCTCCCTAATGGGATCCTATGTTCCAAATTTCATTTTCATAACTTTATTTATGGCTTAGTTATGACACTGTATAGGTTTTCGGTTTCCTCCATTTTGTGGGCGTGACAGTGGACCGATTTTGCTCATTTTCGAAAGCAACCTCCTCAGGTTGCCAAGGAACATGTGTTCCAAGTTTCATTAAGATATCTTAATTTTTACTCAAGTTATCGCTTGCACGGACAGACGGACAGACGGACGGACAGACATCCGGATTTCAAATCTACTCGTCATCCTGATCATTTATGTATATATAACCCCATATCTAACTCTTATATTTCTTGGTGACACAAACAACCGTTATGTGAACAAAACTATGATACTCTGTGCAACAGGTTGCGAGAGTATAAATATTTGTATGTTATTAAACGCAAGCTATAAGCGAGATAAAGCTTAACAGTAAGTAAAAGCAACAACAACGCATGGTTAATTGCACAAGCTGGAGTTTAATGTAAATATAAGTGTAGTTGTTGGGGTAAATAAATATATATTTAGAAGCACTATAAATGAGTATATAAAAATAAAACAGCATAAATGAAAACGCACGCAACATAATATGAAGCTCATAACAGCGCGAAACGCTTATCAGCGCGCTTATCACTCATACGCACTGGCGGCCAGAGCTTTAAACTAAATTTCCACTACCGCAAAGCATTGTATGCTATATGTATGTTTATCTATATTTACCTTTGCATAACTATATATTAACGCACAAAAACATGGCCATAAACTTGAGTGTGAAAAAAAGTTCAAGTTCATTATAGTTTTCGCCGGAAAACAGGCGTTCCCATTATCATTACAACTCACTTGACGATAAGCAGTTTCTTTGTTTTCACAGTTAGAAATATATATTGTCTATATGTTTGTATGATTATTACACATATTTGTTTGCGCTTGCAAGCTTATATCTACTGGATATTTTATTTGTTTGCACCGAGTACGTTGACGTGCTCGATAGAAGGCCGTTGAAGCTCAGTTCATATGGATACAGCCATCAATATGTATATGTGACAATCGATGAGCTTTTCGCTGGAACTCACGGTGAATTTAAACCGAATGTCAATTGTGCAAAATTGTAAACAAAAACAAAATAAATAATAAAACAAAAAAAAATAAAATAAAACAAAGAAAATAAAACAAAAAAAAAATAAAATAATAACAATAAAAAATAAACTGTCACCTATGTATCCACTTATGTATGATATATACTCTTTGTTTGTATGTATGTTTGTTTGCACTTTAGAAGCATTTGTTGTCTGAAAAGCGTCGGTGTTTGTTCAATTAACTAGCAGTTGGCAAAGGTGGGGGCGCCATTTCGCTATAAATATTGTGTTGGCCGATATGATATGAGTAATAATAAATGATTTATTGAGGCGCAAATAAGTGCTTTGTATACAAGTATAATGTTTGATTAGTGCAAAATCGGTTTAAAGCCGAATATTAATATGTTTTAAATATATAGAAATAAAATAAAAACAAATAAAATATAAGCAAATAAAAAAATATAAACAAGTTAGGAAGGACTAAGTTCGGGTGTAACCGAACATTTTATACTCTCGCAATTTATTTATTTAACTTTATTAATATTATATAATACACAATTTGACCCACATATTCGTCATATATATTGTATAAAGTTGGAAACCCTAATATTAAGTTAGAAGCACCGAGGTCCTCATGTTCGATATGGGGCCTTAAAAACCTATGGTCCAATTTCGGCGACTTTTAGAATGGGGCTGCCACACTATTAAGGTAGTATTTGTGCAAAGTTCTGCATCGATATCTTCACTAGTGCTTACTTTATATATTGTAATGTAAACGATTCAGATCGTCTTCAAAGTTCTGGTATATAGGAAGTAGGCGTGGTTGTGAAGCGATTTGGCTTTTTTTTATTTTTCACAGCATATAATTGGGATGTAAGGAAACTATTACAAACCAAGTTTCATTGAAATCGGTCGAGTAGTTCCTGAGGTATAGTTTTTGACCCATAAGTGGGCGACGCCATGCCCATTTTACATTTTGTAAGGGCAGCTTCCACCTGCCATTTCTTATGTGAAATTTAGTGTTTCTGGCGTTTTTCGTTAGTGAGTTAACCCACTTGTAGTAATTTTCAATCTAACCTTTGTATGGGAGGTGGGCGTGGTTATGATCCCATTTCTTTCACTTTTGGACTGCATTAGGAAGTGCTAAAAAACAACTGCAGAAAGTTTGGTTTATATAGCTCTATTGGTTTGCGAGATATGTACAAAAAACATATTTGGGGGCGGGGCCACGCCCACCTCCGCGAAAGAATTACATCCAAATATGCCCCTTCATAGTGCGATCCTTCGTACCAAATTTTATTTCCATAGCTTTATTTATGGCTTAGTTATGGCACTTTGTGTTTTCGGTTTTCACCTTTTTGTGGGCGTGGCAGTGGTCCGATTTTGCTCATTTTCAACCTTCCTATATTGCCAAGAAATAAGTTTTCGGTTTTCGCCTTTTTGTGGGCGTGGCAGTGGTCCGATTTTACTCATTTTCAACCTTCCTATATTGCCAAGAAATAAGTTTGCCAAGTTTCATCACAGACGGACGGACGGACAGACATCCGGATTTGAACTCCGCTCTTCACCCTGATCACTTTGGTATATATAATCCTATATCCAACTCGTTTAGTTTTGGGTGTTACAAACAACCGTTATGTGAACAAAACTATAATACTCTCTTTGTTGCGAGAGTATAAAAATACACACAAATAATCAACAGTTATCGAGAATAGATAATAAATTAAAAAAAAAAAAAAATAAAAACTATATATAAAAAAAAATTATTTATTAAAAAAATTTAAAAAATAATAATAAGAAAATTATCTGTTAAAAATAGTTAGAAAAAACACTAAAATATTTACTAAAAATAATAAATGCATTAATTATATTTTTACAAGAAATGAAAGAATCAACATTTTAAACAAACTTAAAAAAATTAAAAAACTCTGTCAATTAGTTATGAGTAATCCAAGCACGGATTGACTGATTAATTACAGTCACCAATTTTAGTCAATCTTATGATATCACTGATTTAAGTGAAGAATAATCATTGAAAACAAAATTTAAATTAAAGTATTCGGGAAGGAATTAACTGAATAATCAAATTTAACCAATAATACCACTAATAAAAATATAAAAAATACTTTAAAGTATCTTAAAAGTACATGTTAATGACTTAATTATGATTAATAAGTCAGCCTTTTCACACAGCCAAATTAATTGACCAATTAAACTTTTGATTGAGAAACGCTTTTCTGCCTTTTATATTGCAGGCTACTCGATAACCGATCAGCTGTTATACATTTTTGTTTTTGCTTTTCATAAGAAGGTGGTAAGTTTCATCAGCTGATTGCTATTTTTAGCAGTGACATCTACCATAGTTTTTTTTTAACAAAAAAATCAGCCAATCGCAGGCAAATAACGTACATCGTACGCCTTTGTCGCAGAGTTGCATTTGATTTTCAAGTCGATTAAAATTCAGTTAAAAATTAATATTAATTAATCAATTAGCTATTAAGATTGATTAACTAGATTTAAATTTCTAAAGTGGAGCTACTAATTAGAACTGTTATTACTGAGAACATGCAAGTTTCTAAGAACTTTAACTTTAAAAACTTATTTTTTCAGAAATTGTTAAACAATTAAGAAATGAGGTGTTTTTTGTTACAATTGATAGAGAACCACTTTTTCATCCATTTATCAAAAAGTTATTTCCACAAAAAAGCTCCAGACGATTTGCTGATTTCATCAAAGTGTATAAAAAAGGCTTTCCACAACGCATCATTAATAATTGCGTCGCCTACTCTGCAATTTACTACAGAATTAGCGTAATTGCATTAACCCATGCTTGACGCATTGGCGGCATGCGAGGCGTATGAGTAATTAATACAGGCAATACTTTGGTCTGTGACTTAGCTTATTTAATAAGAGTTATGCGTCGCGCTAATTCCCCGTACGCCACCATTTGCGCTTTCTGCGAATGGCAAGCGAACTTATAATAATTAAAAGCCTGTAATTCAGCTTTTCAATCATTTTAACTCAGCTGTGTACACTTTTTTGCGCTCTTCTTATGCTTTTAGCTTTGCTGCCATCAGTGAATTTATTTAATTTATTAACATTCGCTTGCATGCTTTTTACGCCACTCCGTCTCACTTCATTGATTCCTCCGTCATTTCCTCCACTGCACCTCACAGGCGTCTGTGTTGCAATGGCAACCAATCACTCAAACTTTCTGCTTTGCATGCAGTCTTTTAACGGTAGAAATGCAAAAAATGAGCGAGTTGTACAAATTCATTGGCGCCCTGTTGACTTACTCACTCACAACAAATACCACCCCGTGCGCGGCTGTCATTGTAGGGACAAGCAAGTGCACAGTCGGTGGTCCTCTCAATGCCATATCCTTTGGCGAAAAGCGCGCTGCGAAATGACAGTTTGTGAGCTTTTGGCAGGTTTTTATGCTGCCATTTTTTGTTTAATTTTATTTTTATTATTTTTACTATTTGCTCTCATTGTTTATGCTCTTGTATGATTATTTGGACAGCGCATATATACTATTTATTTATTCAGTTTATAATACCAGACAGCCTTTTACAGGCTTGATGACATTTTTTTGTTGTTGTAGTGCTAGTATTTATTATTTACATGTTACAGCTATATTTTCACGTTGGAAATTGATATCGAATATAATTGATTGAGAGAATATGATTTTTATTATTAATTATTTCATTTTATTTTAATTTAATTTTTATTTTTTTATTTTACTTTATTTTATTTTATTTTATTTTATTTTACTTTACTTTAATTTACTTTACTTTACTTTACTTTACTTTACTTTATTTTATTTTAATTTATTTTATTTTACTTTATTTTATTTTTATTTATTTTTATTTTATTTTACTTTATTTTATTTTATTTTATTTTATTTTATTTTTATTTTATTTTATTTTTTTTTAATTTATTTTGATTTTATTTTATTTTATTTTATTTTAATTTATTTAATTTTATTTCATTATTTTTTTGAACTCCGATTCTTATTTACACTTCCATTAAATTTTCTTTCCAATTTATTTACTCTTTGTCCAGTCGCCAAGTAATTTTTATTTACTTAAATTCCAGCTTTTATTACAATTTATGGTTTTATTGCTTGAAATTATTATTGTTATTGCTATGCCATATTTAATTGTCCCTGACATTGAGTTGCATGCCGTCTGCCAATTCAATCGTGTTTTATTGACACACGCGCTCGTATGCTGTATAATTGCTATAAAAGTGAGCGCGTTATTATTGTATTGAAATCGAATAGGCCTCAGTATGTTAAAGCTGACAGCTGTCACATGAGATTGAAGTAAATAGAGTATTTTTAAACAGGCCGTCACTTTAACAGCAGCTTGACAAGAAGGAAGTGTAGTTAGGGAGAAGAGTGAGAGCAGTCTCGCTACTCTGTTTAAAATTTATGAACTTGTGGAACACCTCAAATGACAACTATACAAGAAGTTTTTTAGTCATGTAATCAGAGGTAACAGGTTTGAAAAGACCTTCCTTAATTAAGTTAGTCTTTAAATTAAGTCAGCTGTGCGACATCGAATTAGTTTTGGATTTAGAATATCCAAAAGAAAATATAAGTATTATTAATTACTCTTAAATTAATTTATTTGAAATTGATTTATTATGAATGTTTTAACATTTTCTACATAAAAAAGAGTTCAGGTACCTAGAGAAATAATTTCTGTATAATGAAACGTATTACAATACTTGTTGCCTACATTCAGGCGCTTTGATATAATTGCATAGAAAATGTGGCCTACATTGCGGCGGAATTTGATAATACGTAAATATACTAGCCTGAGCTTGGAACCACTCATATTATTTATATTCTTCAAATATTTATATTTTTAAATAATATATTTCTAAATAAAAAAATCAAGTTTGTATATTTTTAATACCATTGTCATTTTTAATACCATTTACCACATATTTTAAAATATGGCATTCTATTGAACAAATATTTACACAAAAAATATTTCCCAAAATAATTTTCTTGTTATGACTTTTCTGAAAATCACTTTTTGTGTTATTCAACTCAACATGCGGATTTGTGAATCCCCACAGACCGCGATTATTTTCATTTTTAAACCCCTATTTACTGCGTGATTCATACAAAATTTTTGGTGAAATATAAATACATAAAAATGTATGAACGAATGTGAAATTAATTCGCTTTAAGCCAATTTTCAACATTTTTAATAATCGAATAAATCAGCACAATTAAATCGCACACATTACATGCCAATTTACACGTGTAACAAGTAAGAGCTAAATATAAACGATTACGTTTAGGATTTAAGCGAATAATTGTGAATTTTTCGATACACAGTGGAGGGGAAAACGCCAATGATTTAAGGGGAAAAATGTGTAAAATGAGAAAACTGGCGCCGAAGGTAGCAGCTTAATGTAAATAGAAGAGAAAAACAAAAGAAAATAAATAAAAATATGCAAAAAAAATAATAAAACTATAAAAGGGAGATAAATAGAATTAAAAAAAAAAAATTTAAACAAAGTAAAAATCAAAAAGAAAAGCAAATAAAAAAATTAATTAATAGAAAAAATTCAAAATGGATTAAAAGGTGCAATGGCACAAAGAAAATTTCACATCAAAACTAGATGAAGCACAACTCAAATAGCAAAGAAAATAATGCGCAAACATGATAAACAAAAGTGATAAATTAAAAATGGCAAAACTACTTAGTAGCAAAAGCAAAGCTATGAAGACAGCCGACGCCGCCAGCGGCTGCACTAGCACACATGAGGAAAATGAAAAAAAGCCAAAACGAAAATAAAGCTATGCAAGAAATAAACAAATGCCAAGCGATAAACTCGAGATGACAGCGATGTTGAATGTTTTGTGAAAAGACGTGAGCGATCAGCATGCCCCAGACGTTGGCAAATTGCAAACAGATGAAGGCAGATAGAATTAATTCCGCATACTTTTCAATTGCACATATGTACGAATGAGTTTAGTGAGATAAATATGCCAGCGATGACGATGTGGGTGAAAATAAGAAAAACGAAATGGAAAAAATTCAAAAAAGAAATAAATAAAAAAATTAAGAAAAAAAGAAATAAACTAAAGTATAAAAGCAAATAAAAACGCAATAATAAAACGAGAAAATGCAATGAAGGGGAGACGAAGCGGGGCAACGTTGTGTCGTGTATGCATTTACGCATTAATTGCTGGCGTTTAATGCCACTTTTACGCTGAAAAGCGAAACAGCGCAACAGAATTACGCAGAAAAATGTTCAAATAGAGCTGCGAGTGCATGGTTGTGCAGTAAACTGCAAGGTGGCACCAGTGCGTATGAGCGACATGTGATTACGTGAGTAGAGAGAAAAGAATTGTCGTGTGTAGCATTTTTCTCGGTAGTCATTAATTGTTGATTTTATTGTAACTTAGATAAATGTTTATTTTATATACACGTACAGAGATGTATATAGAGATATATATTTGAAAGCATTAAAGATATGAAAAAGATTAAAAATGATGTCAGTGGAGTAGAGTATACGAAAAGACAATTGGGGTTAAGTTGGAATGAAGTTGAAAGATATGTCTGTAAGGGAATATTATTATGATAAAATATAATAAATATATATACATATATATATATATATACTAGCAGACCCTGCCACACGTTTTTGTGGCTAAGGTATACATTAAATTAGTAAATCTTACAATACAGAGAAAAAATCGTACGAATAAAGACGAAAACGTTATAGCCGATAAATTTTAAAATGATTGATAGACATTATTGTAGATCTGTGTTAAGCGTAAATCATTATAATTTGTAAAACTTTGATTTTTTAAATCGTATAATGGAGAAAGTAACAAATGCCAAATTTCATAGTTGGCTTAATCTTGGCTTTGGTGACGATATCGATTACCTTCTTCACAGCCAGTCTTGTTCTTTTACAAAGTTTGATGTTGATTTATGTTACGCAGCTACTTTACTACTTTTAATTGCAAGTGAGTGGGGATAGTCCAGCAATTTAAAATAGTCTGTGGGATAATTGAATACGTCATCCTGGTTGGTAGCTGTGTCAACTCTCTTGGATCGAAATTCTAAATTGTCGCATTAAGATCATTGATATCTTTGTTTTTTTACCACCAATATAGGTCATTCAATCAGTCATTTATGGTTATCATATTGAGGTTTCATGTCAGGAAAACTTCTCTTTCGAGTCAATGAAGTGACAGAAATCTGTTGGGAATACTATTAATCCAACTGCCAACTACTTCAACAATCGCAATTTGATATTGCTGCAAAAACACTCATATGTTAGTTGTTAATTGGCGATTCTTTATGTGTCGCCACAAATTATATGATTTTAGGAATGTGATTAGTTCGTCAGCAACAGTTGATCCAGGAATAGTCTGGCGAAAATCACCTGCCAACAGAATCATGGCTTCACCAAAAATATTTTCGTTGTCGCGTGAATCTTTTAAAGTCCTGTGCAGTACCTCCAGCGACTTGAATATCTGGAATATCTTCTTTATAGCTCTTTTTTTGGCGATTTTGCAGACTGGTGTTTCGTTGATTTGCAATGTAGGAGGAATTTCAAGGCCGAATTGCCGTTTGTCTGCCTACTAATAGGTGCCAAGTTGCCCCTATTCCCAATATAACTTGGCGTTGAAAATGAGTGAAATCGGTTCAGGAATTACCTCAACCCACATGTATTATATATGATGATTTTCGTTATTCTAGTGGACTTTATTTCATATGTCATATGTGTAGTTAAATTACATCAATAAATTGCGAGAGTATAAAATGTTCGGTTGCCTTTCCCTACTTGTTAAAAATTGTTTTGGGTTATCGACACAGCCTTATACAATTGAACAATGCAAAAAATATTTTAACAAAGCAACAATGACAACTTTCAAAATATTATTATTTTTTGTTTTGTGTTATTTTTTATAATCTTGTTGTCAATTCAAATAAAATCATCTTCTTGTTATCTTTCTCTCAATTTTTCGATATATACTTACTTTCTAATCCTTCCCTGGCCTTCCATAAATATTTCAAAACTAAAATTGGCCAGATCGGTTTGGTCCTTCTCGACTTTTTTCAAGATAACGACACAAATTGTTTGTATGGGTGATTAGGGAAATTGTGGATTTAAGACTTTTTCAGGCAATTTTTCTAATTTTTCTCTCCGTAAGAACCATCCCGGTACCTCTAAAAACATTCTAAACAAAGAATTTGCGAAATCGGTTCAGCGGTTCTCGAGTTATGCGCTTAGCAACACATTTTGCGATTCATTTTTATATTATAGATTTATATAAATTTCTTCAAAAATGTTATTTATAGAAAAAATATTAATTAAAATTTTATACCCAATACGAAGCTCTTCCTATAGAATTTTTTTCATTTTATTTAAATTAAAAATATGTATATATATTTTTTTCAAACCTAATAAAACATAAAATTGATAAAAAATAGTTATAAAAATTTCAAAAATAAATTTTTTAAAAAATATATGATTAAGAAAAAAAATTAATTCAAACCAAAAATTATAATAAAAAAAAAGAATCCAAATAAAATTTTATAAATTAAATTAAATTAAAAAAAAAATATTAAAAAATAATAATTTTTTTTTATCTTATTTAAATTAAAAATTATTAACTTGTAAAAATTAAACAAAAAATAATAAAATCTAAAAAATTAAAAAATACAAAATAAAGAAAAAAAATAATTATAATAGAATTAAAAATTATAATAAAAAAAACGAACAAAATAAAAATAAGTTCTTTTGAATTTATTTTTTTTTTAATTAGATGATTTTGAAAAAAAAAATAATCCAAATAAACTTTGATGAAATAAATTATTAAAATTTAATTTAATTTATATAAATTATTAAAATTAAATTGTTAAAATAAATATAGTTTTTTGAAATATTTTAAAACATCTTTTGTTTTAATTTTATTTTATGCAATTTTTGTGTTTAAATTATTTTATTTCAATTTTCCACAATTTCAAATTTCCTAAACTTGTACGCACACACATTTCGAGTCAATCACATTTCCGTGCATGCAATATTGTTGCATAAATAGTTTTTTTTTTTTTTGTTCTTACGAATGAAAAATAGCTGGACTATAAACATAGAATTTTGGCACGCAGTTTATGTGGCACGTCAGCGGTAAATAATAACAACACCACAAGGCAAATAAGTCATGTCAAACAAAAGGGGGAAAACATAAACAAAATTTGCACCGAAACATGTGAGATAAATGAATGAATGTTTGGATGAAAAAATAACCAAAATAATATAAGAATGCAAACATTTGTATGAATAAAATTTAATTTGCATGTGGAAATTGTGAATTTATTTTTGCAGCTTAAAAGCAATTTTACGAATTCATCATAATTAATTTCGCATTCAATTTAATTTAATTTATAAATCAAAAACAGATTGAGTAGTGTAGTATGAATTTGGAAATGGAAAACTGATTAAGAAATTATTTTTGAAAAATTAAATTTATTAAAAATCAACAAAAAAAATTTACACATATTTAAAGCATTTTTCTTAATTTTAGGGTTGCCACATAAAATTATTATCCGTAATTTAATTTTAAATAAGCAGATTATATAGTTTATATACTCTAAAAATAAATCCCTTGGCAATTCGGTAACAAATAAATGCTAATAGTTTTCAATAAGATAGAAAAGAAAATAGGGTTGCCACAAAAGTATTTAATAAATAGTTTTTGCAAAAAAATTCTCAAAGTAAAATAATGAAAGTGATTTTCTATATCAGTTTGTTTGCTGTTCTTTCACTATCGAATTTTTTTCATACCAATTTCAATCTCTTTAGACTCACTCGTTTATTTTTCCAGCAAATTGCTGACTGAAAGCGCATGTGGCGTTAGGTAAACAAGCAAAATATTAATTTGTTATTTTAAGCGATTTTTTTCACTACAGTTTTTTTCTAACTTTGTTTGGTTTGTATGAAATTGTAGCACATTTCCTGGAATTAATCATAGAGCAGTAACAATAATAAGATTTCTTGTGAATACAGCTGATTTGAAGCTTGTTAGGAGATTTGCACGAGAAGCATGCGAAACGCATTGAGCGTGTGTGTATGGCTGTGTAAACATCCTCGGCGTGTGTAGTGTAGTTAAGAGCGCTAAGTGTGCTTAGGAAATTTTATGAATACAAAAAGTAAGAAAGGAATGAGTGGAAAAGAAGCTGCTGAAATATGATGTTTGTGCAACAAAAGTATACAAGACATAATTGTTGACGTGAAATTAAAATAAAATTAGTTGATAAAACCTTAGACAGAGTACAGCTGACGGGAGAAAAAATGTGAACGGAAATATTTATTATTTATTTATTATTTTAAAATAAAATAGAAAAAAAGCAAAAAAATTGAATCAAAATTTACAACATAAAAAAAAATTAAATAAATAAAATTAAAAAAAATATATATTAATAAAAAATAAAAGAAATATAAAAAAATGGTTAAAAAATAATAATTTTTTATATAAAAAAAATTTCCAAAAATAAATACAAAATTAAAAAAATAATACTTTCAAAAATAATAATAAAAAATTAGAAAAAAAATTAAAAACAAACAATTGCGAATAAAATTAATTTATTTAAAAATATAAATTAATTTAATTAAAAAATAATAAATTCCCAAATATAAAAAAATTTTAATTTTCCAAAAAATTTAAAAAAATTAATTATTTCGTTCAAGTATTAATTTTTAAAAATAAATTTGTTTTTCTTTTGTTTAAAATTCGTTAATTTTTCTTTAAAATTTCATCGTAAAAATACCAACTCACATTTAAAGCGGATTTAGTACAACAGAAAAAAACTGCCTAATCAGTCACATTCGGAAAACTTTCAATTTTACAGTATGAAAATAATTAGTCGACCTACAAATCGCTGTAAAATCATTAACCTACAGCGCTGCATTTAATGCTAGCGAGCGCACCATAATGAGCTTTTAACTGCCTTTTTGCCTTCTACGTACGCGTATGTTTGAGTACAGTCAATGCTAGTAGAGGCATAATTACAGACATTGACCAATCACAGTTGCTGACTGTTAATAAATACATTAAAAAAAAATTATTACAAGAGGCATAATGAAAATAATAACACGTTAATGACAATCATTTAGTATGTGGTAATCGATGAATCAGCGATGAGGTGAACGTGTACGCATGTATACAAATATGTTTGTTGTTTAAAATATGCTATACCGTTATATTTATGAACCTGCACGGACAACGCGTGCAATAATGTACATTGATGTGTTATGGCTGCTAGAAATAACCGTTAGGCGCTTGTAGCTCTAGGCAGTGCATGCGTTGAAAATAGAGAAAAATGGAGAGTGACGAAAAATATAACGAAAGACGTTTGAGAATGCAGAGAAAGGAAAACAAAAATGCATAATATGGAAATACACAACACAAATACACATACACGTAAGCCAGCTGTTATAGGGTTGCTACAATTTTTTTTAACATTAATTATTAAAAAAAAAAAATTATTGATAGTAAGTAGATTTAACCTTTGGATAGCATTTGAACCCATTTTTTTTTTAAACCGAGTTGCCAGACAATTTTTTATAGGAATTTTTTATAAAATATTTTTTAAGGTAATATAGATACTTAATGGTAAATAGAATTGAATAATAATATAATTCATTTGAAAATTTTAATTTAATTTAATATTATATGGAAACAGGGTTGCCATCTATTTTCATTTGAAAAAGTTGCGCCATACAACTCTAAAATTTATTATTCTTCAGACAAGTAGGAAAAAATATTAATTTATAAAATAAATTTTAAGGTTGCCACCTGTTTTGGATTTGAAGATTAAAAAGCCATTTTTTTTAATTTAAAATGCAAATATCAACTACCACAAAAATTGGTTGACGTCGTTTTAAAAAAATATGTTTCCACATAATATTAATAATAACAGTTTCATTATAAAAAATAAAGGTCAAATACGAATTCTGACAGCTGATTTTTAGAGTTTCCAGATATTTCTCACTGGAAATTATTATATTATAACCAGAAAGAAATCAAGAAGAGCATAAAATATGTGAAACTCGTCGAGAATTATTATTTATACATATTTATTAGAGTTACCACCACTTAAAAAAATTGAGATAAAAAATATAAAGGATAGTGAGTGGAAATGAAATTATATAATGTAGACGATAGTACTGAATTATAAATTAGTTGTGGACAATTAAATTAAAAAATAAGTAATCAGGGTTGCCATATATTTTTTAGAAAGGACCAAAAAATAAAATTTATGAAAATGTTATATGAAGATTTATAACAGCAAATCCGAAAAAGGCGAACGAGTTTCCTTGCTTTTTTTTTTTTGTTAATTTTAGTGGAGTTACCACGTGATTTTGTATACGAAAATTTAACAAATTAAGTCCAACATAAAATTTTAAGCCTTTTTGTAAGCAAACGCTTAAATTCAAAATCAAAAAATTACAAGAAGGGTTGCCACAAATTTACTATAAAAAATAATTATTTAAAAAAAATTATTTCCTAAAAGCCTTTTCACACAGGAGTGAATTGATTAATTAACCGAAACTTACCATCTTCTTATGTTATTGAGTAGCCGGTAGTGTGAAGGGCAAAAACTGGTTTCTCAATTAAAATTTTAATTATACAATTAATTTGGCTGTGCGAAAAGGCTATAAGAAATTATAACAGTTGCAGAAAATACACACTTTTATAGTTGACTATATCTTTTACCATTAAAAAAAAAAATTAATATACTAACCTTTGCAAAATCAACTTTACGAACTTCAACAGCTGACCATCGCGGTATGTTAGTAAACAACAGCAAATATAATAGACTAAAGTAATTATAAAACAAAAATCTTAATTGTTCCAGCTATATGCCGCTAGTTGAAAGAAGTCATTAAAACTAAATATATTATTTGCTGGCAACAATAATTAAGCATTCACGCTTTAGACGCTAAGCCACTAAATATTTCGAAGTGCGAACTCATTACTTAATTTGTGTGCGGTGAATGGTGTGCATTCTATGCTTAGGCACTACGTAATGGTATATAATATACAGTAAATAGTAGCAACGTTTAAAAACTCATAATGATAATCAGTAGTCATGTCACGTCTTGCCGTTTATTTTATTTTAGTTTCGTTTTTGTTTTTGTTTCTGTTCTTTTTTTTCAAGCAATGCACTTCGCTTGTGGTTTCACTGACGGTTAATGAGTGTTTTGTGTGTGACCTCACACGGTAAGGGGAAGTAATAGGCACCTAGACACATGTGTGGTTCGTGCAAAATAGACGGTTTGTAGTTTTTTTGTTTTAAATGCTTGCTTGTATAATTTAAAACACTTCCTTCTTTCGTTTCAGCGCAATTAATTAATGATTTTTCATGCTTTGCGCCTACTGTCGCATTTATCTCACATTTTATACTCTCTCATTTATTTTTTTTAATGCGGCAACCCTTTCAAAAATCATTTACACACCTCCACTAAGCATAGATTATATATTCACGCACTCACTCACTTTTCTTAAACCCAAACGGAAGTTGACAAATTTACAATTTAAATTTTGTAACTCATTAATTCTCATTCTTCTTCTGCTTCTTCTTCTATTACTACGCCCGCTCATGCCCGCGACAATATTCTTTTTGTGCATTTCCAATTCAACGGTTTCGAGTGGGTGCCATCATTGCATGCCTGCGTCTGATTTTGACAGGTAGACAGTCCGGCCAGCCAGTCAGAGACAAAGCCCACAACACTAGTAGTTGTGTTTATGCGTATTGTTGTTGTTATTGTTGTATTTTATTTGCGGCATGTAGTGGCATTATGGTAATGTTTGCACACTGCTTCCAGCTATTGTCTGCTGTATAAATCGTGCTCATGCACATAAAAGACTCATTGAAGCATTCGTTCGTGCTCATAAAGCAGGAAATTAAATTTGGTGTCGAGTTTTCGAGGTCTATTGTTTTTTACTGTATTTTATTTTATTTTTTTGTTTATTATTTTTGGTGATGAAAATGAAAGTAAAGTTAGTTGGTGTTTTTTTTTCTTTTTTATAATTTTCCCCTGCTTCATCGTTAATGTTGTGTAAAGTGCGACGCAATGCATTGGCAAATCATTAATTAAGACCAAAAAGTATTTCGTAATATCGTTGGATAAGTGTGTGCTGCAGTAAATGGTTAAATTGTCAAAGGAAAGGTGATTGGCGGCATAAAATAATTTAAAATGAAAAAAAAAAAAAATATATAAAAAAAAAAATTAAAAACAAAAAAAAATTATATAAAAAAATAAAATGAAAAAAAAAACGTATAAAATACTAAAATATGTAAAGGAAAAAAATAATAAAAAAATATTTCTTAAATAAAAAAAAATCATAAAAAAATAAAATTTACTTTTATTGTTTCAAGTTTAATACTACAATAATTATATTGAAACAATTTTAAATGAAAATAATAATAATATTAACAATTTGAATTTAAAAAATATAAAAGAAAATAAAAATATGGAAAAAAATAAAATATGGAAAAAGAAAAAAAAAGAAAAATAAAAAAAAATGATTAAAAAAAAGTAGGAAATGTTCGGATGGAATCGAATATTTATTTACTCTCACAATTTATTGATATAGTTTTATTAAGATAACACACAATTTGACCCATATATTCGGCATAAAGTTCAGAAGAATAACGAAAATCATTATATATAGAATATAGGGGCTGAGGTAATTCCTGAACCGATTTCACTCATTTTCACCACCAAGGCAAATTATATCCAAGAACATATGCACACCTAATTTTGATAAGATATTTCACATATTCACTGATATATGCGGAATAAAGCCCACCGTCTTTGTGCAAAAACTATAATTAGCTATATGAGAGCTAGAGGAAGTTATGACCCGATTTGAATTATTTTTGAAACAGAGCCACACTAGTAGAAGAATATAATTTTTTCTGAATTACATTAAATATCTGAGAGATTTACCGATATTTTCGATGAAAAATTACCCTAAGGCCACTGAGTGCTTTATGTTCGTTATACGGGACCTTGAAAAGTTATAGTCCAATGGAATTCAAAATTGAGTTATATGTGAAGCAGGCGTGGATGTGAACCGATTTCGCCCATTTTCTATCCGTGTCATCAGGGTGTCAAGAAAATATTATTCATTGAAATCGGTCGATTAGTTTTTGAGATATGCTTTTTGATCCATAAGTGAGCGACGCCACGCCCATTTTTCTTTTCTTTTCTTCTGAGTGCAGATCCCTTCTGACATTTCTTCTGTAGAATTTAGTGTTTCTGGCGTTTTGCGTTAGTGAATTAAAGCAATTTTAGTAATTTTCAACCTAACCTTTGTATGGGAGGTGGGCGTGGTTATTATCCGATTTCAATTATTTTTATGATGTGTATATAAGGAAAGTGACTGCTGAAAGTTTGGTTTATAAAGCTTTATTGTTTTGCGAGATTTTCTCAATAAACTTATTGATGGGTGGGGCCAAACCTACTTTTCAAAAAAATTCAGATATACCCCTTCAGATATATGTACCTCTCTTAGCAACTTTGCTGCGAGAGTATAAAAAAAATTAACTAAATTACACAACACCTATGAAATATTAACTAACGTAATGGCAAGCAAAAAATAAACTTCTAAAATAACTGTACACATAGATAATATCTGAAAATAGACTACAGATAAATACATTTAATTACTCATACGTCGCGTCCGACAAACAGCTACTCGTGTTGCTGTGCTAACTAACCAAGTAAACAACTACATTTGTGGCATGGTTGGTTGAGTCACTGGCTTTGTTTTTGACACATGTTGCGGTTGAATGCTTTGATTTGCTAAACGAAACTCATTAAAAACAAAATATAAAGCAAAAAAAAAAAAACAAAAAAAAACGAAACATAACAAGTTTGTTTAATTACGACATTTTTCTAGATAATTTGCAAAAATTGGAATTGCTTGCCAAATGTGAATTGAGTTGAAGTGATAATGGAAAGGCTAGATGAAGTACAATTTAGTGAAAAATTAGAAAGGTAAGAATTGAAAAAAATAAAAATTAAATAAAGTATAATAAAACAAAATAAATAATAAAATAAATAAATAAAAAAAATAAAATTAAATAAAATAAATAAGTAAAATAATGTAAACAAAATAAGTAAAAAATAAATAATTAAAATAAAATAAAATAAAATAAATAAAAAAAAAAAAAATAATAAAAAAATAAACAATAAAACAAAATAAAATAAATGACAACCGTTACCGTGGTAAGGCTCCAGGATCCGCCTAATACACATGACAGCCTACTACAGATATGTAATAGTGGTTCAAAAATTGTAAGTGCACATTTTTCCCCCAACACTGTATGCATTTCCTAAACCACATTGCCACCGTTCACATAGTCGCCGCCGAGAAGGCCTTGAACGACCTTGTCTACCTCATTTATATCTAACTATATACACACGTTTCAGTGTAATTTTTCTTTGTTGTACGCAACAAGCGAAATTATTTGTTTATATGACTGCTGGCTAAGTTCGAAATGATTTAGTTGATGGCACGGAACAAACACCATAAATAGAAAATAAAATTACCCGCAAGAATTTGCTTTCAAGTAGCGCAGCAACAAGCGAACAAGCAACATACATATATAAACATTGTATATTAGTCGGTAAATACATATATGACACGTATGTAAGTCTAGTAGATAGGTAACTAAGCTAATCGCCGCCGTCATAAAATATAAATAAGATTAGAGTGAGACAAGTGTACAAAGTGTATTACAAGAGGAAATTTGCCGAGTGATATATGTCTCTATATAAAGAGGGTTACAGTGGCGTGAAAAAGTAAGTGTTAAGCAAATAATGTAAAAGATTTGGAAAAATAAAAAACTTTTGAATTTTTTTAAGGGAAAAATTCAAATTAAATAAATAAAAGAAAAATTAAATTTTATTTAAAAATTATAATGTTGTAAAATTATTTTATATTATTAAAAATATCAACTATCAGATTTCTTTTCGTAGTTATAATTTTTTCGAAAATATTAAAAATTCAAGATTTTTGAAAAAATATTGAAATTGTATTTTATTTACCTTACATTAAAATGGCATCGAAGTGTGTGTAAATAAAATGTTCTGTACTTTTTTTTAACGAAAAACATTGGATGCATACCTGAAAATAAAAGGAGAAAAATGTTAATAAATAAAATGTAAGTAAATTTCTCTATAAGAATATATTTTATGAAAAATTTTGATGAAAATTTATTATAAAATTAATATATTTGATTTTATTTCATCATATTAAAATTTTTAACACACTCAAGCAACGAAACGCATCATGAAACGATCTTATACTTTTCGAAATAGTCCATAACTAGTGATTTTCGGTACAATTGGTTGAACATTTATATTTGGCTAGTTTTTAAGCATTACAAGAATTCTAAGATAATTCAATCTATGTATATGAAGATCTTGTAATTTTCGTAGTGGACTATAACTAGTTCCCTTCGGACTCGTTAGTCGCTAATTTATATTCGGCTAGTTTTCAAACATTTCAATAATTACCAGATACTTTAAAGCATAAACAAGCATCAGCTGATCTTGTTGTAGTCATAAAGCAACGAACAACTTGGAGGATATGACAGCAGAATTTCCAAACATTTCTTACACAACTATATTTAAATATTTTTAAAATAAATTAAGAAATTTTAATGTGCAAAAATAAAGGCATTATGTCATCATAAACTTTTATTTTTTTCATTTTTAGGTTATTCCAAACACCTTTTATTGCTGTTAATCGCGCCATAAAGCAGAGCAAATAAAGATAAGTACCACAAATGCTGCTTGTCTGCAGCGTCTGAATATCTGCAAAATGTGGCTCAGAAAACTAAAGAATGCATACGCGAAAGATAATTTCAAATTATTATATAATAATGTTTACGAACGAGTATGCCATATGAAAACGGAGAGTATGAAATACGGCGATAGACAGCTGCGCCAGTAGTGAGTGTGATTAGCAAATCTAAATAGTTTAATGGCGTTAATTATAACACAAGAGAAACATATAAACAAACATAAAAGCAAAAAAAAAAAAAAATTGCTGAATGTTGCCAAGCATGAAGAGAGCGCAGCGAGACCTCGTGCAAAATTTAGTACGGTTGTAATAATACTTGAAGTGCTAAACTTTTTATAGATACTATATAATTTAGCCTTGAGCAGTAATGTAATGAGTTTAAAAATTTTTAATTAAAATAATTTTTAAAAACTATATGGCAACCCTATTTCATGTAGTTATAGATAGCTGGTAACCCTATCTCGATTTTTTTTACTAATATACTTTCTTGTAAAAATATTTTGAGTATTATTTATAAACCTCTAAACATCTTTTATTTTTTATATAAGAAATAGTTGGCAACTCTGTTACATATATTTCACGTATTTCAAGAACCAAAGACGGAATGCTTTATAGTGATATCAATTCAGTCGACATATTTCACAATTTTATAAATTTTATCAAAATGAAAAATATCATCAACTCTTGGCAACACTACAATAGATCCATATCCGAGAAATTAGCTATATCCGACCCCGAAAATCCCCGAGTAACGAGTTTCAAGCAATTCCGACGAATTTTAAAAAAAGTGTCCGCCATTTTGAATTTTGAAAAAAAACCGACACCGGATTCGTAATCAGTGACCCTGAAAACAGCCGATTAACGAGTTTCAAGCGAATCCTATGAATTTTGAAAATCGCTGTCCGCCATATTGGTTTTCTGGGGTTAAATGGACCTCGGATTCGGATTCTGCGACCCCAAAAACATATATAACACATAGTAAGAGCCTTGATGTCCATGACACAATTTTTTTTGTGTGACAGTGTTAATATTGGACAAAATCATAGAGTAGAACGAGAAGATTTTAGATCTAACAAACTTTGAAACAATTTATCATGAAAGTATTATGAAAGTTTTCATAGGATACAGAACTCAATTTGTGTTTTTTCAACCTATGTATCAAATCTAGAAAGGCATTCTAGAGTTCAATGCCTTAACTCCGTTTATAAAATACTTGAAACCATGTTTCGTGGAATCTTCCTGGAACAATACTTCTTCCTAAGAATTTATTACTAATTAATCAGAACACAACAATTCCTGGTAACCATATATAGTTCGTCAATTGAATTTACCATATTAAAACTCAGCTATAGATTTCCCTTATTTCAATCTGCTTTCACCTCTCCCCCAAAACGAAATACAACTGTTATAAATTCACTTCATTTATTAATTTGTTTTTGTTTTTTTTTTGTTTTTGCGAGTCGAGAAAAATTACAATCAACTTCACCAAAATTTCAACGAAGCAATATTTTCAGCTGTCCACCCTTTTAAGACCGCAAAAGAGCGGAAGAATTTAGTGTTCCTTTAAGGTCCAATGCTAGTGCCGTAACCACAAAAGATTTCCATGAAATTAAATAAACAAATCGTTGGAACTTTTTATGATCTTGACAAAATGTTTTTCAAGCTTTTCCAAATCTTTAGCTGTGAAACCTGTTTTCTGTTGTACTGGTTCTGATTTCTTTACCGCGCTAATTCTTGGCGGTTCATCGTAACGCTCTGTAGCGTCGTCTATTATATTTAGGAATTCAGCCAAACTTTTTACATCATAACCGGTATCGACCAGCGTTTGACCAATTTCCTTCAACTCACCACGTGTCAAAAATTCTCTAAAACCGCTTGGTCTGTGATAGAGCACGGCGACAGGAATGTCTTGCATTTCTGTACGCTTATCACGTATAGCATTTAGCATGCGATATAGGTTATTTAATAGGTCTTGACTTGGCGGTGGCCCTGTCCAAGGACGATTGGAAATGGAGTCGCGATTGGCACTGGCATTTGAATTACGCGGACTACGCGAACCCCTGAGCTTACGTTGGCGCAAATGAAACGATGAGCTTCTGCGTTGTTTGCTGCCGCGCATGCGACTACCGCCGCTACCCCTGGAACGTCTTCTACGATTTCGGCTGCCACGCTGCTCACCTTCGCCGGCATTCTCAGAACGATTACGCCGCTCGTACTCTCTTCTCAGCGCGTCATATTCACTTTTTGGATTATTTATGAAATCATATGGTAGTTCAAAGAAGTAATCTCTATTGAAACCCGTGAAACAAGCTTGTTTATAAAATTCACTATATTTCTTCAACCAATTCGGATCGTTGGGCAGCGCGCTCAACGAGTGTTGATCCTTGATGCCAGCAGTTAATGGAAAATCGTCTATATTTTTTTCATTCTCACTGGGTTCAATCCATTCGTCATTGAAATCAGTAAATGGTATATTCAATTTCGTCCAGGAATTCCAGGCTTCACCACATTGACACACACTGAAGTTCGGATCCAACTTCGTGAGTATGTCGTACATGGTGCGTCCTGTGATGCCTGGTACCAAGCATAGTTTATGCAATAAACCACGATTCTTGCATTTTATACGTCTACAACAGTGACAGCGTGGTCCATCTTCGGGCCAGAATTTTTCAATCATGAAACATTTCCATTCGTTCAAATCGCGCGCATCACAATAAAAGGGCACACAATTCAATGTAAGTCTATTGTTGCAGCACATTTTAATATATTTTATTTTTTTGTTTCGAGGAAAATAATTTTCTGTTTGTATGCTTCGTAAATGAAAGAAATGTAATGTGAAAGAGTTTGGAAATTTGCTCACTTCATATTCTTTGGTTATCGAAAAGTCGATATGCGATACTTTCGGAGTTGTTATTTAATGTAAGATTATGGCTATCCTAAGCTAGTCCCATATATACCCAGATCTTATGAAATGAGTACTTGAAAGATATTTGGAATCATACTTTCTTCTTTGCTTAATATTGGAGCCTGAAGTGATCCAGTCTCGAAATTATATTCAGACTTCATAAGTTTAGCTAATAAACCTCGTGCCATAATATACAGAAGTTTATCTAAAACATCCTGAAAACAATCTGTTTAAGTAAGTATAGAAATCCAGCTTTGAAGACATGATTTTGCAATCTAGTCTCGAACAAAGTATTCCAATTTAATGTTCCATGGATAAAAAGGGCTAGAATGGACCAATAGATATATGAAAAAAGTTTATACCCGATATTTACTTCTAGCATAAACCACAATGAGAAGAATTGAAGTATCCAGAGGCCCAGAAGACAAAAACCATAGTAAAATTTATGTGGAACGATTTTTTTTAATTTTTTTTTTGTTAATTTTGTAAAATACAGTTAAATTTTTGTTTGGAAAATAAATAGACAATCCACATAAACAAATGCGATTTTTCATTCCACATAAAACCGTTATATGGGTAATACACAAAATTTTGTTGGAGCAAAAGAGCAATGTCAGTCTGCTCCAACAAAGCTTTTAGTATTCCTAACAGTTTATTTGTCACCTGTCTGCAAGTACGGTTAAGTGTGAATTAAAAATGTGTGACATTCGGCAGCACACGAATTGCTCTCCACTGCAATTCTCGCTTCAGTCGATTCAAATATTTCGTGCGTCGCTGTAGCTCCGCTCTGAGTGGCTTGCACCATTCATAGTTGGTCCAATCATATTCAACGAAAGTACGGTTATTGCATTTCGGTGGGCATTGCTTACCACAACAGTTGCAACGGCAAATCTGATCGTTAACACCACCACCTAACAGGCGACGCAATTTGAGCTCGTGACTTTTTAGCACGTTCTGCAAGGACTCGTTTTCCAAACGAGTCGATACACTACGATCGTTTTGTAAAACCTTCTGTATGAGCGCTTCTTGTGCCAATTTCGCATTTAAAGTGTTGTGATTTAACACTTTATCGATTTGATTGAAGAAGTTTGCATTGTGATGCTCTTCAGCCAACTCCTGACGCAACATGTGATCATCATCCGCATACAAAACGCGACGAATCTTATCCATTTGATAGGGAAACATTTCGTCAATATTGTATACCAACTTTTTCCCGATGGGTTTTCTTTTGGTATTGTTCGTTGTAGATTTTTGATTGGCTGCCGGTTTCGCTAGAGGTTCTTGACTAAGCAGTTGCGGTTCGGTGATTGTTGCCATATCTTTAGACGCAGCCTTTGCTGGATTGGTTGAGACTAACACACGCAAGCTTTCATTGGCTCTGTCCAGACCGGTGAGACACCACTTCATAAACTGCTCCGGCAGCATTGTCACGCACATGAGTCCGTCCATTTTTGTCGGTTTGTCGTTCGTATTTGTTTCGTTACAATGCGGATTGTCCATCTTTTTTTTGAAAACAGCCACAACGTGTTGTTTTGAAAAACCGAAATATTTAAAAATTTGTGATTTTTAATTTTATGACTTAATGTTTGAAGGTAAATTCCTAGACTTCCTGTTTTAGAAAAGGAACACGATCAATAATCTGAAAGCGTAGGATTAAAAAATCGTACGCTCTTATCCTAGTAAATCACATTCTATAATCCGACAGTATGAAATGTGTGCGGTATAAAGTCTAAAGATATACAAGCAAAGTTCTTAGAGCGAACAAACAGCTATTTTAGATGATCTATGGCAAAACTCTAAGAGAATGTCGAAAAATACAACCTATTCATAGAATTTTAATATCCGTTAATTCTATGAATACAACCTATTCATAGAATTTTAATATCCACCCAGTATCCTTTGTGAGATCTTCCGAACGACAGTCTGGATTAATATTAAAGAGAATTCCGGATTTGGAAACTGTTCATCAAAATCCTTCATACTTTCGGACAGAGAGAGAAAAACCACCTATATAAAGCAAACCTCCAATACAAAAACTATTAGTTAAAGCATAACACCGGTAGTTTCAAAATGGATACTGAAAAAATATAGTCATCCAAAGAAATAAGCAGTCTTTGTTAAGATCCCTGGAAGGTGAATGCTTCACATTTTCAATAAACCGAACTAAATTAACGGATCTATTGATTCCTCTTTATCATTTTATACAGATGCGATTTATCAGTACACGGTCTAAGTCAGTCCCCAGCCATTTTCGAAACTTAGAGGTAAAACACGAAAGTTAGGTATGATTTAAGGATCTCATCTCAGTTCCATCAACGGATTTTAGTTAAGTAATCTCGCATCGCCTGTAGAATAATCAAATTTATTGCATACAATTCATATATGTTATAATGATATAAGGCATTCCAGCAATACATAGACCTTGGACTCATCTTAGAAATAAATAACCGATAGTCTTAAGAGCCAATAAATCTCCCGCTTGAAATATGGGCTCATATTTTATACCGCCAATTTGTAAATACAATTTTTTATCGGCAATTACGTTCTAAGCGTTCCATATTAAAGCTCAACTTGTGTGTATTTCGATGCATTTCTTAGCTCAGTTAGCAACGCTGCAATTGCGCAATACGCACTTTCCGATCCTTCCTATGATTCAGCATCAATTTGGGGCAATCCTTTTGCATCTCCGCCGTATACCATTCGTCCATATGCTTCAACCAATTACTCATCTCCAGTTTCTTCGGATCAGCTATTCTACGTGCCATTGCGGCATTTCGAAGCCTACGCCTTTTCGAATTGGCGCCCATTAACAGGTCATTTATGCAAATATCACTTTCGGCTGTGTAATTTTGTAGCGGTATATCCTCATTCGCAGCGCTATACATCACATTCAGGGAAGCTATTGCTTGCTTCAACGTTTTCGTTGAGGGTGTTGTGGAGGAGGGCTCTGGGCCGCCGTTTGGGTTTTCGAGAAAACGTTCATCAGGCGTTTGTAAGTTTAGGTAACGTTTGTGGAAATGCCAATCATCGGGATAGTTGTTGTTGATGTTATTGTTGTTATCTTTGTCGTTGTCGTCATTACAAAAAGGATATATTTGATAATTTTGCTCGTAATTGTAGTTGCCATACGCATTAAACATTGTGTTTAACGATTACTCTTACTTTCAAATTTTGTTTTGTTTTCCAAAAAACGGTTTATTTAATTTAGTTGTTTCGACATTTAAAATGAAAATATAATTTATGAGTGTGATTTGTAAATGTCAGTAAGTAAAAGAAGTGTAAAAAAATATATGAAGATAAATACAGTAAAACCTGGTATAAATAGCATACTTTTGGAGGTTTGAGTGTTTTCGAGAGTTTTTGAGTTTCTTAAACAATTACTCGGAGCTCTTTCACTTTCAAGATTTTCATTTAAGCACAAAAACTATCACTAATCCTCAACAAGTTAATGTTGCTCGGTATTCTTTATTTATTGTTTTTGGTATGACTGAGAGTTCCCTAGTTTATGGAGATCATCTTAATAAGTTTGGGAATACCGTCGAGGTAACAGTCCTTCGCACAATGTACATCCGAGTTCCTTGACATTTTGTAAAGTATTTTAGGAGTTCTTTGGTATAATCTACATCGGAGTTCCTTGACATTTTGTAAAGTATTTTTGAAGTTTTTTCGACGCTTCCGTTTAAAATTTGGGTATACTACTGAGTTGGCAGTTCTTGGTCTGATGTACACCTAGTTTCATTTTCGACGCTTCCTCGGATTATACATATAAAAGATATATAAATCACTTAATACAACTTGATTTATTTACAATGAAAATTTACAGAAAATTCGACCAAATTGAATTAAGCGGAAATAATTATTTAGAATATACAATTCGCATTACAACCAAGGCGTCAAATATTGCTCGGAATCTCAATTACGTCACACAAGTATTCACTAGAGTTCCACTCATTTTGTAACAACTAGGTCAGCTGAAACTCATGAAGTTTTGATCTTTCTTCCATGCATACAACTCAACGCATCTTTCGTTTGACATGATGCACTTTGCCCGATTTGATTTCCCTCGCCAATTCATTGACGACACTTTGCAATTGACTATTTGTCCTGAATTTTTTATCCGACACCGGCTTGCCTTCAATCAGATCATTCACAATGTTCATAGTCCACGGTGTGTATTCGGATTTGCGTTGTGTTTGTCTCTTCTGTTGCTTCTCTATTGATTTGGGTACATCGGCTAAAGGATCATAATTGCGCCAAGTCCATACAACATCTTTATTGAATGGCGAATGAAAGAGTATCGGGCGTTTAGCTTTACTTTTAATTTGCTTCAACAAGTTCGATATATCTTTCATGGCAATCGTTTCATCGACTTCCTCCACATCGGATTTGGTCGTTATAATCGATAAGTTGGAAGTGATAGATAAAAGCGAATCAGATTCATTTGTAAAATCCGAGGTCCAATGATAACTGGCGAGTGATGCATTAGGCGCGACAAGTGGCGTGCGTAAACGTGATGGACCCCTCATTAGTTTGTAGTACCAGATCCTGAGACGTTTGACGGAAGTATTCATTTGTCGATTTTGTGTTGCGGACGCGCGTTTGCAGCACCGATCTGTGCTCGCATTCAGTTCGACCAATAAACGTGTGGCCGGGTTACCCTCATCTTTCGGTGTACTCTTACGTTGGATTGTCTCCACGCACAGTTCGGTTTTGGGTACCACTGGCTCGCACTTTTGCGGTGGACATTCACATAACGGTATTGCTTGTGTGAATAATACTTGTTTCATGGTTTCACCACGCACTCCAGGCACGGGACACAGCTTATGCAATAGATTATTCTTCTTGCAACATGTCTGTTCACAACACGTACATTTCTTCGGCACCTCGGGCACATATCTGTTGCAATCATCTACACGAAATGAGGTTTGACAGTTTTCATTTGAGGCCGGCGTTCTACAAGAACTGCCACAGTTAGAATGCGAATTGCACATTTTAGGTTTTGCAATTTTTTTTTGGCTTTTTTACTATTTTTATAGTTATTAATTTTTTGTGAAAAAATGCATTGAAGGAAGATACACAATGCCGAAATAGACGAAACAAAATTTTCAATATTTCAAATTACAAATTTTCTACAAAAATTATTTTGTCCGAGCCGATGACTTCAAAATTTTATGTAACTTTGAGCATTCGAAGTGGTAGGAGTGGAAAGAAATAAATAGTGTTGCCAAGTGTTAAAATTTTAGGAATATCTGATGATTTGTGTTTATCGTCATATATTACAAGAAATCACAACTTTTCGATTCGTTACCCCTAAAGGAAATCATTGCTTTCAATTCTTTATTATTCGACAATTTAGTGTCCCCTTTTTGCTCTCCTGTACCCGCATAAATAATACAGTTTGAAGGGATAGTTTTTAACCGCTTCATTTCGCATTTCCGCTTTTCCAGAATGGTCCTACAATATACAGCATCATACTTATAGTCCACATAGGTTACGCCATTGTTGCTGTAGTTGCTTTATAGCATAGTGCCATTCTATATCCAATTTGCATTCAAACATCACTAAATTCTCACCAAGTTTATGATAGTTCGTCATTCTCTATGTACTATTCTTGGTGTATACTTGTTTATGGAGGTTTTCATAAGATGTTTGGAAATCCCAACGAGTTAACAGTCTAATCTACATCCGAGTTCCTTGACATTTTGTAAATTAATTTTGAAGATCTTTTTCGACGCTTCCGTTTAAAATTTGGGAATACTGCCGAGTTGGCAGTTCTTGGCCTAATGTACATTCTAGCTTCTTTTTCGACGCTTCCTCGGATTATACAAATAAAAGATATATAGATCACTTAATACAACTTGATTTATTTACAACGAAAATTTGCACGAAATTCGACCAAATTGAATTAAGCGGAAATGGTTTGTTTTAAATATACAATTCGCATTACATCCACAGCGTCAAATTTTGGTCTGAACCTCAACTAGAACACATAGGTATTTACTATAGGTCCACATATTTTGTACAAAATTACCATTAGGTAATCACGAAGTTTTCATGTTTCTGCCATGCATATAACTTAACGCGTCTTTCGTTTGACACGATGCACTTTGCCCGATTTGATTTCGAGAGCCAATTTATTGACGACATTTTGCAATTCACGATTCGTTTTGAATTGTTTATCCGACACCGGCTTGCCTTCAATCAGATCATTCACAATATTCATGGTCCACGGTGTGTAAGCGGTTTTGAGTGCTTTTTCTTCCTTCTTTTTCTTCGCTAATGATTTGGGTATATCATCTAACGGATCATAATTGCGCCAAGTCCAAACTACATCTCGATTGAATGGCGCATGAAATAGTATGGGGCGGTCGGGTTTACTTTGTATTTGCTTCAATAAATTCGATATATCCTCCATGGCAATCGTTTCATCGACTTCCTCCACATCGTGTTTGGTCGTTATAATCGATAAACGTGTGTCCGAAGTGATGGTTATAACCGAATCGGATAATTCATTTTCCAGTGTAAAATTGAAATCGGAGGTCCAATGATAACTGCTGCGGCCTGAATTACGTTTCGGTTGTTTGCGATTTGGTTTGCGTTTGCGTGTCTTCGTTTCGATATATGCTGGACCCGCGTCACGCGTCGTGTGCATACATGCTGGATTCTTCATTTCTTTAGCGTACCAGTTCTTGAGACTTTTGACGAAAGTATTCATTTGCTGGTTTTGTGCTGCAACCGCGCGCCGCCGATCTGTGCCCGCATTCAGTTCGACCAATAAACGTCTGGCCGGGTTGCTCTCATCTTTTGCTAATTGCTTACGTTGGATTGTGTCTTCACACATTTCAGTTTTGGGCACCACTGTCTCGCACTTTTGCGGTGGACTTGCACATAACGGTATTGCTTGTGTGAACAATACTTGTTTCATGGTTTCACCACGCAGTCCAGGCACGGGACACAGCTTATGCAAAAGATTGTTCTTCTTGCAACGTATCTGATCACAACACGTACATTTCTTCGGCAACTCGGGTTTGTCGTACCAATGGTGTAGCAAATGCACATATCTGTGGCAATCATCTAAACGACATGAGGTTTGACATTTTTTACTAGCGGCCGGCGTGCTACAAGAACTGCCACAGTTATAATACGGATTGCACATTTTAGGTTTTGCAATTTTTTTGGATTTTTTCCAATTTTTATAGTAATTAATTTCTTGTGTAAAAATACATTGAAGAAAGACACACAATGCAGCAATAGACAAGACAAAATTTTCAATACTTCAAATTATGAAATTTTTTACAAAAATTATTTTGTTCGATCCGATGACTTCAAAATTTTATGTAACTTTGAGCATTCGAAGTGGTAGGAGTGAAAATGAAAAATAGTGCTGCCAAGTGTTAAAATTGTGAGAACAACCGATTGAGTGGTTACATTCATATTTTACAAGAAATCAAAATTTTTGGCTTTGTTGGTACTAAAGCAAATAATTTCTTTCAATTCTTATTAGTCGACGTTTTAGTGTCCTCTTTTTGCTCTCCTGTACTCTCATAAATACAATTACAGTTTGTAGGGATAGTTTTCAACCGCTTCCTTTTGCATTTCCGTCTTTGAAGAGTGGTCCTACAATATGCAGCATCATACTTATAGCCCACAGGGTGCTCTCTAAGTAGCGCTTTTATTAAAACACGATCATCTTTGGTTTCTTTCCGCCATTGTTGTTTTAGTTTCTTTATAGCATAGTGACATTCTATATCCGATTTGGATTCAAACTGGCAGCTCTCAAAATTTTTACATAACGGCACATATACGCACTCATTCCAAATATTTGGCGTTGAACCATTATAGAAATTACGTTGTACATTATAGAGTAAAATGCGTTGGAGTAAATTGCAATTGACACGATGTATGCGACAAATGGCGCTCAGATTGTTTTCTGGACCCCTATTTGGAGGTGGTGGCGCACGCGCAAACACTTTGACGTCACATTTCCACGCACGCGCATCGGCTGGGCAGCAGTCGCAGCAACACGGAGGTGGGCAACACGGAGGTGAGCAACACGGAGGTGAGCAACACGGAGGTGAGCAACACGGAGGTAAGCAACACGGTTGTGAACAACACCACATTTTTTGAAAAGTCTTAATAAAAATTTTAATTTTTTTAGATTTAAATTTTTAGAAATAAGAATTGACTCACTTTTTAGATTAGCCGAAATGATTAGAAAGTTGCAGGCAACAGTTATGTGTTTAGAAATAATTATTGTATTAGTTCAAAAATTACAGTAATGAAAATAACTGTGGAGGAGATCGGTAGAAGCCAGTACAGTAGTTATCACAAATTTCAATGATCGTCATCAATTTGGCACAACTGGCAATTTGGCGTCGCGTCCATACACCTTCGCCAGTCTCTGCATTGCGCACGACCGCGGCAGTTGGTGATTTCAAGCTTCGTCAGGTCTACATCCACTTGATCCCTCGACCTGAGTTTCGGTCGTCCTTTTCTCGTCGGCCGCCAAGGGGTACCGTATCGATATGCCTAAGCCAGCGCTGCACTATGTCCATATCGCCGCAGAACTCATACAGCTCGTTATTCCAACGAATCCGGTAATCACTTATGCTCACTCGTAGCGGACCATAAATCCTTCGGAGGATTTTCGAACAGTCCTAAGAAGCGCTCATCTTAGTTAGAGGGCTCTGCTTTTCAATTGTCAATTGAATCTGTGATAGCATCCGTTCGCAAGAGTGATCCTTCAATTGTTTTCGGACTGGTGGTGTTTATGCTGGAAACTAGATATGCGAAGTTTTTTACTATCACGAAGTTATAACTGCCAACAGTGACGTGATCTCCTAACCGCTGCGTTCCTTTGCATGATGATGATGGTACTTCGTTTTGCACTCGTTCACTACTAGATCCATTTCAAGATTCAATACTTGGACTTAATTAAGCATTAACCATAAAATGCGAATTGTAAAAAATTAGTTCGATATTCTAATTAAAACCCGCCATCAGAAATAAAGAGAGTCCTTAAATAACCAGAAAAAATTTCCAAAACTTGAAATATATTGCAAATCAATAATTTAAAAACCACAAACAAATACATAGTAGAATAGACAATTTAAATTCAACAAAAACTACAGATTTACAGAACACTTTACAACAACAAAATTCATTGTGATTTTGTGAAATAGAGTTCAAGAAGCTATTTACAAGACCACAGCGAATTTAGCTGCTGTAAACAATTTAAAAAATCACAATTTTAAAACACACGTTAACAAATTTTGACTATATCACTTGCGGCGCTCGCCTTTAATTAAGAAACACCGCGACTTCTTACCGCGCATTGTCATACTTTGCTTGGAGATCGTGCGCTGTTTGCGAAAGAAGGACATTATTGGCTTAGAGAGGCGCACCGATGGTTTTCTGGTAATCTTGCGGCGGCCGCATTGACGACTCACATCATCACCGCCACCACCGGCATCAATGAAGATAGTGCGTTTATAATGTTTTCTTATTAGACAACTGCTAGGAGCCAAGTGATTGAATGCGATCTTGCTATGCGGTTTGGTCACAGCCTCGACTGTTGGCTTACGGTTCAAGCCGGCACCGCAGTTCCAAGCGACGATTGGTCTACGATTGCTACGATTGAGTATTTCATTAGTGCCGCCGATACGCTGTATCTGTGGCTTTTCCACTTTGACATGTTCTTTCATTACGCTGCCGGCGGTGGCTTTACGCTTGCACTTGACCTCTTCATCACCAGCAGAACGCGCAGCGCCGCGCTTACCTTTATCCAGATTGAAGCGTATGCTTCTGGCAATAGGATGACTGATCGTCGTGGCTTTGGTGACATTGGTGGCCTTGCTGCCGGCGCTATTCTTACTCGTTGCCTTACTTTTGCTGGTTCGACTGCGTTTGCTGGTGTCGGTACTCAAGCTGGCCGCACCGCTCTTGCTAGTTGCACCAGTTTTGCAGGTATTTTTGCTGGTGCCTTTACCACGACTGCTGTCACTACTCTTGCTGGAATTGGTAACTTTGCTGTCATTTATTGATTTGTAGCTGTCGCTGGTCTTGCTGCTCTCACTTGTTTTACTCGTCTTACTCATTTTGCTTGTCTTACTGCCCGCACTCAACTTGCTATCCTTACTAAACTTGCAACTCGCTCTCACCTTTCTGTCCGTACTAACCTTACTACTCTTGCTCGCCTTTTTGTTCTCGGCAATCTTACTACTCTCGTTGGGCTTGGCTTTGCTATTTTTGCTCTTGCCGGCCTTATTGCGCCTGGTTGTCATTCTAGCTTTGGTAGACTTGCTGCTCTCGCTGGTCTTACTGCCTTTACTGAGCTCAGTGCTCTTCGTGGACTTACTATTCCGACTACTTTTACTGCAAAAATTCGACGTTTTACTCGTATTAGTATTGCCAGTGCTCTCGCTATTGCTGACAATCGGTATATCACTGCGATATCTACGCACGACTTTACGCTTGTAGATCTGCGGCCGCAATTTCGTTCTGGAAGCTTGCTTCTTCGCGTAGGCCAAACGACAGAGACTTGCACTCATATGTTTGAGACGTGACTGACTCACACTGAGATTACGCAATTGATTCTCAATTATATTATACAACTCTGAGCTCTCGTACTCCTCACTCGCGCGGCTAAACTTCTTACTCTTGCTGGACGTCACCGAGGGCTGGTTGTACTTGTTGCCTTTATATAAAAACGATCTGCTGTCGCGTCTACGAAATCGCCGTGAACTATTCTTTCTATTTAAAGAAAATGCGGGATATTTGTATTTAATCTTCAATTGCTCCAACTTCGACAAATCCAATACTTGACTCGAACCGGCCGCGCAACGGCTGTTGTACCATTTATTGAGGCTACGTAGCACATCTTTATACTCGGTTGCACCACTTTCGCCCCCAACTGCCGCATGCGTCATTATGCCGTTTAATTTATTTTCCGTTTGTTCGTTTTTCTTGCGATAGAATCCGAATAATGGACAGCGTGTTGTACAATTCTTTTCCTCGCAGAAGCACCAGGTGTGCTTCGAGGGCGTTGTGCGTTGACCCAATCGTTGGTGTTGTACGCGCACTTCACGCGGCCAACGATTGAAAATCTTCCAGGCCGCATCATATGACAATGGTATGCCGAGATCCTCTTCAATATCTACGCCGTAAAAATTTTGCGTATGCATGGTCTGACTTGGACTGTCTGACCGTCACAAAAATTTATAACAAAAAAATGCAAACTAAATTTTATATACTTTGATTAAACGAAATCAAACAAATATATACAATAAATTGCACGCCAAATATTTTGTTTTTTGTTTCTATTTGTTTTTTTTTTCTTGAATTTTTTCACTTCATTCTTTGACAAGAAAGAAAATTTATATCAAGTCAAGTACAAAATTCGAATAATGAGTGATGTGTTTTTTGGTAAAGTACAAAACGATAACTGTATTACATGTACCTTTTTCGACTTAAGAGAAGACGAATGCATGTGTTAGGCGGAGGACAGAGAATCATAAATATATGATTCCCCACTTTTATCGACATCTTTGTAATTTTACCTTAGTTTTCGTCGCTCTTCGCCCGCCTTTTTTCACAATCTACTCAGCCGAAAAGTTAAGGGTCTCAGAATGCTAGGTTATCTAAAATATGATCCTTAAATATCAAACCTCTTCTTAATCTTTGGAATCAATGTGGAATCAAAAATATTCAGATTTAGAAAATTATTTATAATACGGCTGATCCATTTGGCTCCTATCAATATTATCATGGACCATATTGTATTGGGAACTCAAAATGAGGAGATAAGATTAAGAAATAATTAATTTACAAGTGTATTAGAATGGAATTCGCGTGGACACTACAGGAATCGATTTGCGCTTTATGAGATATATAATAATCAAAATATATTGCAGATTTCTATTCCTGGATATTTTAGTTTAACTTCATACGAGATGGAGAAAATGAAGCAAGGGAGAGATAGACAGATATAACATAGAGATAGAAAGGGAAACAAAGAATGAAAGAAGGTGCGTGAGGGACAGATATATAGGGAGAGATAAGGACAGATAAAGGGAGAGAGAGTTTTGGGGAGAGAGATAGCATGAGAGAAAGAGAGATAGAAATATATTTTCTCGTGATTGTTTATATTTATACAATCCTGAAATGAAGCTTGTGATTGAAAAGTACAAAAAACTATAGCTCCTTCGAGAAAATTTAGAATCAGTATACAGATGATTTATTCGCATTACAGATATAATATATCAGATCAGACCATCTGTGGTCTCTATATCGTCATCGAAATGTTAATTATATTTACTATATTTTCTAATGATAAAATAATTGTTTGTAGGACCAACAACGATAACAATAAAGCTGAAATTAAAGTCAGTGAAATTTGTTTGAATAATTTCATTAAATTTCAAGGATCCATAGCAATCAGACATTCCACTAATTCTACGTAATTACTAATTAACATAAAATTATAGGAACAAAGTGGGCGGCAGAAAGCGACTAAAACCAGACATTAACCGACATTGAAAGCAATGTCAGTCACACATATTTAATTAAATTGATAAACAAGCAACAGGCAATCAGAAATGTAAGCAAATACGCACGACTGTGGATTTATGTAAATAACATGTATATATGTATTTGTATATTATAGAAAGGTAAATTCCGCAGAAAAAATTAACACAAAACAAAAAAAAATTCTGAGTAGTTGTGAGACAGTTTTCATTAGAGGGTTTTGATATTTTCTCTTTTAATGACTAAATGTATGATTTCTCGAAGAAAAATTTAATGTAAACATATGGCAACCCTGCTTAAAAATATCATCGGATATATGCCTTTGCAATACTCCTTAATTTGATACCAATTACTTCTATGATTTTTACAGAATTACCATTTTTTAAACAGGTGGCAACTCCCTAAAAATATTGTTTATCCTCGTTTGGATTTTGATCCCGTTTTCTAAGATTTAATTCACACTATTTGCGAAAATGTACATTTTTTATCATTTTTATTAAATTAAGTTATGAGATCAGGTGGCAACACTTTTTTGAAAAATGTAACTGAACTGTATTTTTTGAAAACTCTTCAGTTTTGAACTTTATTTGCGAAAATTCATCTATTTTATTAATTTTATTGAACTAAATTTTTAAATAGGTGGCAACGCTTTTTTGAAAAATTTATTTGAAATGTATGTGTTTAAGCCTCTTCAATTTTGAACTTTATTTTCGCATCGTTATAAAATATTTAGCGCAGAAATATTTAACCAAGTGGCAGCATTTTCACGCTATTTAGTTTCAAAAAAATCCAATTTGGCATGTTAAGAATAAAAAATGTATTTCAATAAATTATATAAAAAATATGTACATTAATATTAATAAAATAACAGTATTTGCATAACGGAAACTATGCAATAAATAGTTGCAATTTATTTCACAATTTGTTGCCAGCCGTATTAAAATACAGCCAATTGCTGCAATGAAAACACGCCTGCAGTGAAATTGACACCAATAAAGATAGCTAACACAGTGGTGCGAAAAAATTATACACACACACACACACAGACACATACATATTTTTCACAATTTCAAGTGAATTTATGCAATATTCTATAAACAACAACAACAGCAATAGTTGTAAATAAAAAATGGCGTACGCTGTCAGTTGCCAAGCGAATTTGAAATAATTTGCGGTGAAGCAACAGCTAGACGTTTGATATGAAAGAAAAACAAAATAGAAAAAATAAAAGTCTAACAATTTGCAAAAAAATACAAAAAAAGAATAATTTTAATAGCAATAAAATACGCAATTCTCCACTTCCTCTGTAGATATGTATGAATACCATACTCATTTGTGTCGCCTCTAAGCGCAGCAGCAGCTGTGATGTGGTTGCCTGCCTATAACCACTTGAGGCATCAACAACAACAACATGGTAAAAAAGAAATGATTGTCAACGCTTAATGTAATTGTAGGCCTCAAAAGCGCACAGCAGGGGCGTTCAATATGGATGACCAGCTGTTTGATGGGCGAGTCAAGCCGCGAGTGAGACACACTGACAGCGCGAGAACAAGCATGTGCGGGAGAGAGTGGTGGGCAGCAACTCGGTCGGTTATTGTTTGTAATTTGAGCTGTTTTAATAGAAAACTCGTCGTCATTTTTATCTTGTCAATGTATCGGCATTTCTATGCATATGCTTCATTGTTCGTAATTCTCTAAATGGGTGCTTAATTTCACTCTGCTTTGGAAATTGAAATCGAGCATCGAGCATCAAACTATTGGCGTGACGATTAGTGACGGTAAAAAAAAGCAAAAACAAAAACAACAATAAATAATACAACAACAAACAATAAAAGTACGTGGAATGCATTCTGCTTCAATTGAGTGAATCCGTTACAATTTGTTAGACAACGATTAGGTAACATCATTGCGTGGCAGAGAATATGAGAGAATGATTAAAATTATGAATTTTTTAGAATTTTGGAGTTAAATAGTTAATCTTACTGCCATTTTTTCATTTATATAACACCATTTTATATTTATAGTATCGACTTTAGTTTTGCTGACTTTGATGATCATATGCTTAAATAAATTAAATCATAGTTAGTTGACTTCATTTTTATTTAATCTCCCATTAATTTCATTCGAAAATCATAAGAAAGTCATCTAAATTTGTGAATATATTCAATTCTTCTTCTTCTTGACTGGCGTAGACACCGCTTACGCGGTTATAGCCGAGTCCAAACCAGCGCGCCACGCATCTCTCCTTCTGGCAGTTTGGCGCCAATTGGTTATTCCAAGCGAAGCCAGGTCCCTCTCCACCTGGTCCTTCCATCGGAGTGGAGGTGTCCCTCTTCCTCTGCTTCCACCAGCGGGTACTGCATCGAATACTTTCAGAGCTGGAGCACCTTCATCCATTCGAACAACATGTCCTAGCCAGCGTAGCCGCTGTTTTTTTATTCGCTGGACTATGTCTATGTCGTCGAATAACACATACAGCTCATCGTTCCATCGTCTGCGGTATTCGCCGTTGCCAATTCTTAAGGGGCCATAAATCTTCCGCAAAACCTTTCTCTCGAAAACTCCTAGTGCCGTCTCATCGGATGTTGACATCGTCCACGCTTCTGCACCGTAAAGTAGGTGAAGGTAAAGGAAATGATGAGAGACTTGTAGAGTTTGGTTTTTGTTCGTCGAGATCGGACTTTACTTTTCAATTGCCTACTTAGTCCATAGTAGCACCTGTTAGCAAGAGTGATTCTGCGTTGGATTTCCAGGCTGACATTGTTATTGCTGTTAATGCTGGTTCCCAGGTAGACGAAATTATCTACAACTTCAAAGTTATGACTGTCAACAGTGACGTGGGAGCCAAGACGCGAATGCGCTGACTGTTTGTTTGACGACAGGAGATATTTCGTCTTGTCCTCGTTCACCACCAGACCCATACGTTTCGCTTCCTAATCCAGTCTGGAGAAAGCAGAACTAACGGCGCGGGTGTTGTTTCCAATGATATCGATATCATCGGCGTACGCCAGTAGCTGTACACTCTTATAGAAGATTGTACCTTCTCTGTTTAGCTCTGCAGCTCGTATTATTTTCTCCAGCATCAGGTTAAAGAAATCACACGAGAGTGAGTCACCTTGTCTGAAACCTCGTCTGGTATCGAACGGCTCGGAGAGGTCCTTCCCGATCCTGACGGAGCTTTTGGTGTTGCTCAACGTCATCTTATACAGCCGTATTAGTTTTGCGGGGATACCAAATTCAGACATCGCGGCATAAAGGCAGCTCCTTTTCGTGCTGTCGAAATCAGCTTTAAAGTCGACAAAGAGATGGTGTGTGTCGATCCTATTTTCACGGGTCTTCTCCAAAATTTGGCGCATGGTGAATATCTGGTCCGTTGTTGATTTTCCAGGTCTAAAGCCACACTGATAAGGTCCAATCAGTTTGTTGACGGTGGGCTTTAGTCTTTCACACAATACGCTCGACAGAACCTTATACGCGATGTTGAGGAGGCTTATCCCACGGTAATTGGCGCAAATTGTGGGGTCTCCCTTTTTGTGTATTGGGCAGAGTACACTGAGATTCCAATCGTCAGGCATGCTTTCTTCCGACCATATTCTGCAAAGAAGCTGATGCAAGCACCTTATCAGCTCTTCGCCGCCGTATTTGAATAGTTCTGCCGGTAATCTATCGGCCCCGCTGCTTTGTTGTTCTTCAAGCGGGTAATTGCTATTCGAATTTCTTCATGGTCGGGTAATGGAACATCTGTTCCATCGTCATCGATTGGGGGATCGGGTTCGCCATCTCCTGGTGTTGTACTCTCACTGCCATTCAGCAGGTCGGAGAAGTGTTCCCTCCACAAACTCAGTATACTCTGGTCATCAATAACTAGATCACCTCTGGGGGTCCTACAGGAGTGCGCTCCGGTCTTGAAACCTTCAGTTAGTCGCCGGATCTTTTCGTAAAATTTTCGAGCATTACCCCTGTCGGCCAGCTTGTCAAGCTCTTCATACTCACGCATTTCGGCCTCTTTCTTTTTTTGTCTGCAAATGCGTCTCGCTTCCCTCTTCAGCTCTCGGTATCTTTCCCATCCCGCTCGTGTTGCGGTCGATCGCAACAGATGCTGATGAGTGCTCGTTTAGGCCGATTTAATGTTGCTCAATTAAGTTTAGTTAATGAATCATATCATTTAAATTAAATTAAATCACTTTAAATTAAAGCCAGGTAATTTAGTATTAATGAATAATTTTATAGACTTTGGTTATTATTTAAATAAATAAGTTTAATTCCACTTAGTTGATGTTTATTTATTCTCCTATAATTTAATCCCAAAATCGGAAGAAATCATGAAAATTTCTCAATATGTTCAATTTGGTCTGATTTAATGCTATTAAATTCACTTTAGTTAATTAATCATATCATTTAAATTAAATTAAACCACATTAAATTAAATCCAATTAATTTCACCTTATTATTTAGGTTATTTAGTTTTATTGACTTTGGTGATTATTTAATTAAATAATTTTAATTCCACTTAGTTGACTTAATTATTTTATATAAATTATTAATTATAATTTAATCCCAAAATCGGAAGAAATCATGGAAATTTGTCAATATGGTCAATTTAATCATATTTAATATCAATTAATTCAGTTTAATTAATTAATCATATCATTTAAATTGATTCAAACTAATTTAAATTAAATTCCATTCAGATTAAAAGTTAATTGCATAAAATTCGCTTTTATTAAAATAATTTTAAATTTATTTAATTGTGAAATGAAAATGAATAATATTGAATTGAGTTCGACTAAACTTAGTTCAATTTAATCGAATTCAATTCCGTTCATTTCGATTGAACTAAAATCAATAAATTTCAATTTAATTTAATTTAACACAATTCTCAATTATAACCAAATTTAATTTATTTTAGTTCAATTTCATTCAAATTCATACCTCCTCTCCTAGAGTTTAGAGTATAGTGGAGAGTGAAGTTAGAGTCAACCTCTTCACTCCCGCTTCACTACAAGAATAACCACGAAATATAGTTTAATTAAATAAATTTATTTAATTTATTTCCAATTTCATATGCAATTTCGTATCTTAGCAACACCAAACAATCACAAACTGAGCGTTTCATAGTCATAGCTGGACACAATTTCCCCCCTATCTAGAATATCTACGCGGTTTTTTTTTAATTTGAAAACCAAAGAAATCATACATGAGCTTTGGTTTTCGTATCAACAATTTGGCCAAGTCATTCCGTAGTGATCTAATTAATTCCATTTTGTACATATGTGTGGGTATTGCATCGCCACGTATTATGTAATCCATTGCTTTCATCTCCCAATCAGTGAAATCGTGATCGCAACCGAGTTCATTTAATTTGGAACGCAAAGCAACGGAACCCAAATCCGGATTGAAACTTTTCCAAACGCCGGTATTATGTTTCACATATGGCTGATAGTAAAGTAAAGCTTCAACTGTGGTTTTGCGCTTTTTCGACAAACTCCTCAAACGAAAACGCATATGCTGCACATCGGAACGTGCATCGTCGGGTAACTCTTTAATCTTATCCTTAAGTTTGCGACGTCTTCTCTTCTTGGCCTCCTCATCGTCTTCGTCAAAATCATCATCTGAATCTACGCCAGGATATTTGAAAAGTGAATAATCCAGATAGTTCAATTTGTATCTTTTGGACATATCGAATTTTTTACGCTTCAACGCATTATTATTACGTAGATTATAGAATTGATTAAGTTCGCGTAGCCATTTGCGTAACATATCTCTTTCAGATTGTGTTGTGTCTTCAACGCTCCAAAAGCCCATTTTTCTCATTAATGTCTGTAAGAGTAATTCTTCTTCGGTCATTGGTGGCTTATCTAGCACATTTTCACTGAAAGGCACAATCAAGCCTGGATCGCGACTATTCCACGAGTCGCAGCACTTTTTTCCACCGTTGTTCATATCGAATTTTTCCTCGAAGAGCACAGAACGTATTGTGCGCTCAGAGAAACCGGGAATACGTGAGAACTCGCGCAACACTCCACCGCCGTGCGGTTTCTTTCTACAACGCTCCATTTGTTTCAGCCATGGATGTTGTTCGCTTAGTTTTTGCCAATCCTCGGGTTTGCCAAAATTACAGGGGCGTAACATGTTTAGAACCGGTTTAATTCCGTACGATTTTCGTTAAAGCAATTATTGTGTTTATTAGTTTGATATATTTTTATTGCTTAGTATCCTTAACTGGTGTTGAAATGCACTGTTTGGTTGCATCGAAATATTTGACCGAAATGTTGAACCGAAATAGTTTTGTTTTCCAAAATTTTTTTCAATTTTATTTTAAGAATTTGCAATAGATTGAAATGACATTGTAAATATTGAATAGGAATAGAAAATTTTGAAAAGCAGCAGACAGTTGTTTTCTTTATTCAGATAAAAGTGTAATGGTTCTGAAAGTCTTCTTTAAGCAAAAAGAGTTGCCAAGTTATGGAAATGTGCGATGTGAATTCTAAAGTTCAGAACAGTAATATTTGTATAGAAAATGCGCTGATAAAGCGAAGATAAGGTTCTAAATTCCAGATTAGGCATATTTCCATAAATAAGGCGAGTAATTATCGAAAATTATACCAGTTCCAACTAGCGAAATATTTTCAGCGAAATGGAAGGTTTTTAAACGAGAAAGAGTTCAAATCAAACACAAACACAAAACGAAAACAAGCAAAAATTCAAGCTTTAAGATATCAAAGAGATCCAGTGATCTCGAAACCAATAGATTGACCAGAGAACTACATAACTTGCTTATACAAACGCAGATTGCAAGAAAAACAAAAGAGAGTTAAACATTACTAAGGCTTCACATTGAAACAGACGCCGAAGAAAGAAAGGTATTCGGAACTACAATAACAGGATTGATTACCAGAAGCCAGTTAGTTGGATGTTTCCCAACGAATTCAAAAATAAATAGATTTTCAGTTTCACAAACCGGACTTTCACCCAACACAGTTGTAACGTATTTACAACATACGCATAACATACTTTGAACATAGCGCTGAAAACGCAATTGAAAATACACAACAAATAAACAGAAATGGCAAAATATGCGCGAAGCACTCAAGCAAGAAGTACAAGCTGTGTACTTTCTATAAAAAATATTAATTTGCGCGAAATGTTAACTGTAAGATAATAAAAATTAATAACAACAATAAATTAGCAACAACAATTTGAATCATTCACGCATGAAAAATGAAAGCGAATAAAAAACGCACAAAATAAAAGTATTTTAGTACTCGTACTCGTATGCTGATATGCTGGCATTCTTATAAAATGTGACAATTTCTGAGTAATTGTAGTAAAAATAACTCGCTGCGGAACTGATTAAAAGCATGTGAATATAAACTGGAGATAAGTACTCGAACATATGTATGCTTTATAAGAAATTAAAAAATCCGGAAAAAGAATATTGAAAAAGCATAATTATCGCTCAAAGAAGTAAAGCTTGAAGAAACAGAGCTAAAATATTTCGAGTTGCGAATATCAACACAAGAAATGTTCAACTGATTTCTTTCAGCGAAAACGCGGTAATTAAGAAGAAATCTATTTTTTTCCTAAGAAAATATATGTGGTATACAATCACGATCTCTAGGCAATGAGAAAGTCGCGGACAACGTTTTAAGACCTCCCAAAATTGCGACTGTTCTATGATTCTGGTACTCCTGAAGGAATACTAGATTCTGTGAAAATATCTTTTTTTATAATTCATTACACACTCGACCAGATGGCATAATTAAAGAGAACTCTCACATCATTCAGTACAATATGCTGATCTAATGTCAAATCTTGTTATATAAATATACTCGAGTGTTATTACAGTTCATATTGACCCGAGAATAAAAAAGTAAGGTGAAAAAGTATTATTGATGAGTAACGCTCTCTCAAAAATGGTCGGATTAAATGAATTATTTCTCGGTCATAATTGTACAATTCTCTGCATTTTCTGTTGACTAAATGGAACTATATATTGATTAGACCGAACGAAAGTACCAAGAAGAATATCGATCTCTTGGTTGCTGATCCTTCACGATCTGTTCTGATCGGATCTTATTAATCAACTAGATAAGAGTTAAAGAATAGAGCGCAAATTCCAAGAACAATATGCACCTCTTGGTTGTTGATCCTTCAAGATCTTTTCTATGATCGGATTATATTAATCAACTAGAAAAGAGTTACACATAAGATCGAACGCAAATTCCAAGAATAATATGAATCTCTTGGTTGCTGATCCTTCAAGATCTTTTCTATGATCCAAACTTATAAAACAAGCAGATAAGAGTTAGAGGTATGAATTTAGAGACCAGTTAAAAAATATGTCTAGTATTGTTGGAATACTTATTATTTATTTAATCTTTGGATAATCATTTGAGAATTTTAAGGCGGTGAAAGAGAGAAGCGAGGTTGCTTCATATCATATTTATTTTAATATCGTGTAAATAATCTAAGTTCTGAGTTAAGTGGAATTTGTTTGAATAAAGATACGAAGTAACTGTCATATTAATTTTAAGATGATTAAATGGAGTATAAGATCATAATTAGGTGAAATTGAAGCGCATAATAATATGGAGGAGTGTATAGAACATTTGTAGATTTATAAAGATAATGTTACAAAGTTGTCAAAGTCTTATTAAGATGTCAGTTGGGAGTACGAGATCAGATTTAGGTGGGACTTGTTTCACTATTGAAAGGTTAATCTAAAATGTTATTCGTAAAAGAGAGTCGAAGAACAGAGTTTGGTGCTACAAAAATCGCAGCGTAGATAAATACAGATCGCTTGGAACTAGAATATTATATAGACTTATTTGGAAAATACCCGTCACGTAGATCTATGTAGGTCGCTTGAAACTACAATAATACATACTTACTTGGAAAATACCGTAAATCTTTTAACCTTTATTTTGAAAGAATGGCTGATGACTTTCATTGAAACCCAGGCTATCAAGTGCTGACACTTTCGCTCGCTGGGTAAGTGAAGTGAGAACAAAGCGAGTACAGTTTTTTTGCACATTCATCACTCGAAACCAAATTTGGGTCGTTAAAAATTAAATTTTTCGAACAATATGACTTTTAAATACTTATGGCATATATATTTCTCAAAAGAAAAAGCAGAACAGCTGTGAAAAGTATAACACACAGATACTTATCGCTACATATGCATTTAGGCATATATTACAAAAGTGCCGCAACGGCAAGACGGGTCATTGTCCACAACGACTAGGTAGTACGCGCTTGGCTGTAAAATATATTCTACTTTTTATTTTAATTTAATTTTATTTTCACTTATTTTTTTAGTTTTTTTCGCAGCTGCTGTCGACATACTCATACTGTGAAGGCACACGCCCGCCACTGTCTGCGGATTACTTTTCTTTGTTTGTTGTCAAATTTTGACGCTTTTGCTTTTTTTATTGCGGTAATTATGTTGTATTTAATACAAATATACATACAGACATACATATGTTAACTTTCTGCTTTTTAATGCACAGAACGTGACGGATGTGACGATGCCGTGACGTGCAAGTGTCGCCGCGCTGTCCACAAGGCAGCTTTTGCAAGGGAAATGAGCATAAAAAATAATTAAAATAAAAAAATAACAAAAACAATGTTATAATTAGCCGGTGATATCATTAATGGTAACTTGCTACTGTTAAAGCGAAGCGAAGAACAACAAAAACAATATAAGCAGCAAGCGAAATTAAAGAAAGCGAAATTAATGCCTGCTGATTAGTCGCTAATTTCTCGCGCACTTTCGAAATGTAAGCAATTTTACCACAAAATGTGACAAATTGTTGTGCAATGCTTGTAAATTTAAATATTTGGGTTTCTGTTTTTTGTTTAAAATAAGTTGTTAAGCATTTTGATCTCTTGAGTTTCATGCAAATTACAACGGTACTTGTTGTCAAGTAACTTTCGCTTTCATTTTAACGATAAAGCGGTTCTTAAATGCGTCAGAATTGTGGCTTTATCGTTTTACATTCGGCTCTGTGGCTTTAAAAAGCTATTTTACTACAAACAAAAAACGAATTAAACTTTTTTCATTTACCCAAAATAATCGAAATCGAAACTGAAATTGCTACTGAACTGTGATTGCTACTCTCCAAATTGTGATCGATACTCTCCAAATTGTGATTGCTACTCTCCGAACTGCTATTGCTACGGTGATCGAATTAGAATTACTGAACTCCTATAGGTACTGTGACCGAATAATAGCTATTTACAAAAATTGATCGCAGTTGTTATATGCGATTTTTCAATCACAGTGAAAAAATCACCGGTAGTGAAATATCGCTCACCACTATGGCCCACGTACTGGAAAAAATGAATTAACGGAATACACGACAGATACTCGGGAAGAATTATAACCGCTCAGAAACTGAAATTTCGGATAGAGATATCGGGTAATATTTAATTTTCCTGAAACCCCGCAATGACTACATCGAGAATAATCTCCAAAATCCCTCTAGTTGATCTATGGTAGAATTTCGAATTATTCGAAGCGATATCCGGAGAACCAACTCACAATATTACATCGGATATATGCTTTATATATAATAGATCTTGAAGGTAAACTTCGTATAACAGAAAGAGAAACAAGGATAGAGATCCAAAGATGAGCTTTATTTTTCGTAAATATGAAAAGACAATACAAAGTAAAAAGTGATTTAGAGATCGACGGGCTTTCAATTTGGGAATCATTATTTAGTCGTCAGGCATATAACGGGTCTAGGTGTTATAAATGAGTCAGTAACTTTTTCGGTATTGGTCTTTTTAACAGCTGTTACTTGATTTATAGTCAGTTTGTTAGACTTACTACGGAACTAAGTATACAGTTGGTATAAGACTCCAATTGCTATAAAATGTATGTATATGATTGGCGTTGAAACCGTTTAGTCGGTTATAGCCGAATCGATGATAGCGCGCCACTCCTAACTTTCCCTCGCAGTTCGGCGCCAGTTGAAGTTCCCAAGTGTAGCTAGGTCGCTCTCCGCCTGGTCCCTACAACGGTGGGAGGTCTTTCCCTTCCTCGGCTTCCTCCGGCGGGTACTGCATCGAACACATTCAAAGCTGGAGTGTTTTCGTCCATTCGGACAACATGACCTAGACAGCGTAGCTGCTGTCTTTTACTGCAAAAAGTGGTCAAAAAATGGGACCTATCGACTGGAATTTATTTGAGCCTTGAAATCCACATTTCTAAAAAAACATCCATTAGTTTTAAGGATGTTAAACTTAGATCAGTGTCCTTATAAAGCTCTTGAATTACTAACTGAAAACAATTGGTCGTTTTTTGCTGACACACGGCCAGAATTGATTCAAAAATTGGTCGAGAAATGGAACTCTGAACTGGAATTTATTCGACACATTGAAAACCACTGCAGCATTAACGGAAGAAGGAAACTTACGAAAGATTTCGCGCTGTGGTATTTTTTTTATTTATATGGCTTTCCAAAAGGAAATAGAAACTGTTAAATATTAAAAAATAAAAAATCACAAAATTTAATCATAATTTTTGACCACAAATTTCCTAAACTTGACGCTTAGAACGGAAGTACAATTACGTAAAAAAATTTCACATTTTTTATTGTTGTTTTTACGAGCTATTTATCGAAAGCGTATACAGAAAATAAACCATATTTTATATTTCTCAACTCGAGCAATACTTTATTTGCTGACCTTGTCCGCTTCCTTTGTTCGGCGTTATAAGGAAATTCATATGTGCGTGTGGGGTACGTCAACAAGTGTTATGCTATTTATTTATATTTTTTTATGTACACAGTTGTAATTGATTCTTGATGTTGAAATGTAAATGTGTTAATTAAGCAAGGTCTCAGTGGCTTCAGAAGTAAAAAAAAATGTGTTTTTAGGTTAGATTGGTTATTTGTGCTTTGATATTTCCAAACATGTGGCTGTTGCAACAAAAAATAAGAAATTTCCTTGACTCCTGACTGTGAATGTTGTTTGTATGAAACCTTTGTAGAAAAACCGATCTAATATAGAACCATCTTAAACTGAGTGTATCAATCGCAAAATACTGCTCGGTAGCGCTAGATCTAGATTAAAATTTCAAAAACTATAATTGGGACATTGCAAGTATTAGACCCTGTATAGGTGGAAATATGGTCTCGCGTTTTTGTAAGACAAGCTAGTATTAGAACCAATTATAGGTGGAAATATGGTCTACAAAGCATATAAGAGTCACCAGAAATCAATGTAAATGTGATAAGAGCTATTTGAAAATACGTCATACGCTATAGAACTCCACACCGAGCACATTTTACTAAGGAAAGTGCAATGATTCAACGTTAGATCACATCTAGAACATGGTGTTTCAACAATTTCGTCCAATAAAAGTTCAATTTTATATAAAAAATCAGATCAAACAGATCAGTTTTCGCCTCAAGGATTTCTGTTATATATTTCTGCATAATTTGTACAAGAGTAAATTTCAGAATATTTCCAGAACATCTTAATAAAATTGAAAATCAATCGACGCACCGCTTACCGGCAATGAGTCGAGCGAAAGTATACAGGAAAATATCCATAAAAGGTAACACCAATTTCAAGCAAGTCAACGAAGGAAATGTGCTCAAGCTACGGAACAATAAAACGATGCCGATGATGATGATGTTAACAACAATAATAAAAAAAAGGAAAATCAACACACTTAATACACACAACTCGACAAGCAATTGTGGCCACCATATTGAACAGAACAGAGGCGAGAACACATCAGCAACAACTACAACAAACGGTATATTATAAAGAGGTGCGAAGTAAAAGTGCGGGACATAAACGAGGTACTGTCAAATCTTTCGTTATTCATTCATTCAATCAGTCAGACACTTGGAAATAACGAGCGCGTAACAGATAAACAGCTGAAAAGCAAACGAGTGCAGTGAAGTGGCGTGGATTGAGGAGAGATAGCGAAGAAAAGCACATCATTGGAGCATGTTTGTTGTATAGACTTTTTAGGTATGAATGAGTGTGTGTGTGTCTGTAAGTTGGCAACGGAATGTTGCCGTCAAGAGCTGCGCAAACAACAATGTACAATTTCATACGAAAACTTTAGTAAATATTAATAAAGATGTTATTGACCGTGAGTTGTGGCACGAAGCACAAATACGCACACACTTTCGTACCGACATACAGACGTGTGTAAACAAAAAATACGCAAAATTTGCAACTGAACGAATGTGCAAAGATTTACTTTGTTTTGTTATCATAAGACAAGACAAAAGCTGCCACCGATATTCGGTAGTTGTGCATGACTCTTTAGCGCATTACTGTCAGTTTAGCGCAGCCGAATTCGTCAATCAGTCAAGGTTTCGTGCACAGCTGAGTGAGTGTATGCTTTACTTTTCGGTTTCTGGTGAGTGATGTGCGCAAATTAACAGTGTTTACATTGGTGTGTGACTGCCAACTGTTGGGTTGAACAATACCGTAAGTAAATTCGAAGTAAAATTTGCTTTGTTTCGGCACTTTGAATGTGCGTATGTGTGTGTCTTTGGAAGAAACTATGCACCGGCAGAGTCGTTGAACTTGTAATATGGCGAAAAATTTTAAAAGTAATTTAAGTTTAATTATACACTTGGAAATCTATGCGTATTTACTCTATATTTACTTTTTTTATTTAAATTGTTTTATTTTTTTTTTCGAAAATGTTATTTGCTATCTTCAAAAAATGTTTGGAAGTCGCCCCCGGGCTTGAATATGACCAAAAAGGACGTGGGGAGAACGAGTCGAAATCAAGTCCGAAAACGGACAGTGTCCCGGGTGCCCGCCGGTGGTGTCGTAATCGTCCACCAACCGCAAAGGCGGTGCGAAAACCCTTACACAGGCGGTGTCGCCGGAATTAAGCCGACAGTAGCAGAAAGCAGAGCGGAAATGCTGGAATCGCCAGCACGAGCAGAGGAGCCTTTGCCAAGTTTATGGGTGAACCAGTTAGGAAATTGGCGTCGGCGGCAAGAAAGCTAAAATTGGACCGTCGCATGGCAACCAAGATCTAGAAGCGCTATGACAGCAAGCAGGAATCTGCTCAGCATGCTAGTACGCTGGAGTGGATGAGCAAGTTGATACGCGACGGCGGCGACGTCAGAGCAACGAATGGGGAGACACTCAATTTCTTATCAAGCGACAAAGGTCGGACGAGGGGGAAGCTTCCCTCGGCGCGCACGGAAGAGGACCCGATGTTTAACGAAATCGCTAAGCTCGCAGGCTCAATAGACCATCTCCCACGAAGAGTCGCAATTTTCGCGTTCTTAAGATGGGTGGTGACGAGAAGCTCAGGGCCCCTCCTAGGTTCGAGAGTTGGGGGGTGGCAGCATGGCAGGCACAATTTGATCAGGTGTGCCGATGAAAGATCGACATCCTTGTACAAAGGAACAGTCTCCCTGGTGGGGGAATTCTGGAAATGGGCTAAGTTTGAGCTGGTGGCGAAGGCGGACTTTTCACTACTCCCACGTGCTCGGATTTGGCTACCTGCTGTACCTTCCACACCAGAGGAAGTCGAGGAGATGTTGCGTTACTGCAAGAAAACAAATTAATGCCTGCTGATTAGTCGCTAATTTCTCGCGTACTTTCGAAATGTAAGCACTTTTACCACAAAATGTGACAAATTGTTGTGCAATGCTTGTAAATTTGTATATTTTTGTTTAAATAAGTTGTTAAGCATTTTAATCTCATGAGTTTCATGTAAATTACAACAGTACTTGTTGTCAAGCAACTTTCGCTTTCATTTTAACGATAAAGCGGTTCTTAAATGCGTCAGAATTGTGGCTTTAGCGTTTTACATTCGGTTCTGTGGCTCTAAAAGGCACTTTTACTACTAAAAAATATTTTAGTATTGACCCACTAGTGATGAGCGATATAGCTATTTCTGAATCACTGTGATTTCAGTGATTGCTATTTTTAAATCACTGTAATTTTATATTGCTATTGCGACCGCAACAAAAAAGGAATTTAACTTTTTTCATTTACCCAAAATAATCGAAATCGGAACTGAAATTGCTACTGAACTGTGATTGCTACTCTCCAAACTGTGATTGCCACTCTCCGAACTGCTATTGCTACAGTGATCGAATTAGAATTACTGAACTCCTACAGGTACTGTGACCGAATAATATATATTTACAAAAATTGATCGCAGTTGTTATATACGATTTTTCAATCACAGTGAAAAGATCACCGGTTGTGAAATATCGCTCACCACTATGGCCCACGTACTGGGAAAAATCAAATAACGGTAATACCCGCCAGATACTCGGGAAGAATTACAACCGCTCAGAAACTCAAATTTCGGGTAGAGATATCGGGTAATAATTTCCCTGAAACCCAGCAATCTTCTTAATGCTACTTTGAGAATAATATCAAAATCACTCTAATAGAACTAAGGTCGATTTTCGAATTTCGGGAGAACCAACTCTATCAGGAGTATCAGGACTTACCTTCCTGCCAAGGCTGATGTCCCAGGTAATGGGAGCGTCGGAGGAGAGGAGTAATGATTGGCTTCAGTGCAACCGACGATGAATTTGACAGTTCAGTATATTGAGGCCTCAAGAAAGCAATGTGGAAGTCAAGTGGAAATCAAATATGGGGTGTTATTGAGGTACTTCTAATTATTAAAAAAAAAAACATAATTTTATATATTATATTTTAAGATTATAACATTAATCAATTTTATGGAATTCCGAGAAACATTAAGGAAGATAAGGTGTGGTAACAAAAAAATAATGAAAGAATATTACTAGATCAACCCATTTTAATGATCCCACAACGTGATTGTTTTATTAGCAATATTAATTACAGAAAAGTATTACTTTTAAACATTGATATGAGAAATTAAAAAAATAAAGAGGGTAAAAATAAAATTCTTGCTAAAATATAACATTAAAATACCATTATCAATATGGCTGACCATAAAACATTTTTTTTCACTTACTTTTAGTCGAGGAAAAAGTAGTAATAAAACTATCAAGTTTTATCAACGCGATTTGGGCGACCCATTAAAGAATTCGTGCCGTAAAAAGATTAGTTGCGAAAAGTTAAAGAGAACAAGAAAATGTTCAATAAAAAATGGAGCGGCTTATTTTTAGAGCCATAAAAATGGCAATAAATTAAAAAAGCTTTTGATAGATTGGCTGAGTAAGAAGAGAAATGAAAGAGGAAAAACGCAATCATGATGACTGGGAGAAAACTGAAGAAGTGAGTTTAAAGAATGCGAGAAAGCTTCATTATTGAACTATGACATTATTATTTTTGAATAAGACGACTAATTTTTCCTAATAAAGGGTAAATAATAATTTTCTGCTTTGAATTTTTTTTCGCATTTTTTTATTTTTTCCAAACCTTAACTCTCTTATTCGCCACAGAATTCAGGTCTTTACTTATTTTCCTTAAACGCCTGTAATTTTTCTTGACTAATACATGTAAATGCACCGAAATAGAATTTCATAGAACACCTACTGACTTATGGTAGGACACGCTCTGAGCACGTGTAGTGAATTATTGACCCAGCAATGGATGGCAGTAAACAGCAATTGGCGTATGCGACCACATGCAAAGCGACAAACACGCGCACGCAACAAAACAGGATAAAAATGGATTTGAATACAAAAGCGAATGAGACGCAAACAAATTGTGTGAAAAAAAAAACACACAGAAAGAAATGTGCGTTTATAGCGCTGACAGGCGAACACAAAGCATTAGTAAGCAAAATGCAGACAATTTATTATTTGGCACGACAAGTTGGCGGCGCAAAGAAAACACCGAGAAAATAAAAGAAGAAAAAATTACAAAAAACATTGCCTACATGTAGGCGTTTTGACGCTAACAACTGAAAGTTGTACAGTGTTTGGTGAAAACTTTGCGAAACACGGAAGTAACGGTATGGTATTTGTGTACATATCCTTTTCGAGCGCGCATACAACTCCCACCCCGAAAATGGCGTGATATTCGAATGGTATGCTCGAAATAGACATGACGGGATTGCGATATGTATATAGAGTTTGTGCATATATTTTCTGTATATAATATACAAAGCCTTATATACATAAAAATGTATAACAGCCAACTTCAAGTAGTCCAAAGCACGCACTTATTTATGCTTTTTATTTCACTCCATTTTCCTTTTTGTATTTGCTCACCAACTGACACACCCACAAAACATAAAAATGACTGCAAACTAAACTAGTTGGCGAAGTATGTATGTAAAATTGAATTTTTTTGGCATCTTCAGCATTTTTCTTTACCTTTCCCAACACTTTTTTCGCCATTTTTTATTTTTGCTTATTAACCCGCATTTGTTCCTGGTTATTTTTCAACTTTTAAAACACCCTTTTTGGCTAAAGCTTCGAAAAAATTGCGCAGACCCTTGAAGTAGTTCAGTAGTATAACTGGCAACATAGACAAAAGTCGTTAGGTACAAAAAGCCCAAAAAAAAAATCACAAATTGATACAACTGTCAGAATGTCAGCAAGGAAAAATGTGAGTTGCGGAAATTTCACGAATTTTTTTGCGGTGAGTAGTGTCAGAGTTCATTCAACTTTAGAACTACTTTTCGAAAAGGCTAATTTTTCAGTTTATTATTGCAGTTGTTGTTGCGGCACTTACCCTTTTGGCGCCGGTCATACTAAAGCGTTAGTTGATAGTGTAATACATTTTTAATGCGATGTGTTTCGAGACTTACCTAGAAAGAAAAGAAAAATAAAATGTTAGCAAATTAGTTGATATGAGAGATAAGGAGATGATATGAAGAACTTTAAACATATATTTACAACAACAACATATATAAGAATAATTTAAGTGTTGATTTTTATTTTTGTTCTCAAAAATGGTGAAAAACAACTCATTAATTTTTGGAAAAATTAAACTAAAATAAATAAAATGTATTTTAAAAATTCGAACTCGACTTCGAAATTTCGAAGATATGCTAGACTAGATCTAAAAGGAAAATCTGACAAATAAAAAATATATTTACAACAACAACAAAAAATATAAGAATTTTAAATGTTAAATTTCATTTTTATTGCCAAAAAAGCTGAAAACACTCTCATAAAATGTTAGGAAAATTAAACAAAAATATCTGAAATAAAAATGATTTTAAAATTTTCGAACTCGAAAAGTTCGAAATTTCGAAGATATTGTCGAGTTCGAATTATAAATTTCGAAGATAATATAGACTAGATCTAAGTTCAAAATAAAAAAAACTTAAAATAAAAACAAATTGTTTTAAAAAATTTTAACTTCGAAATTTCGAAGATATTTTCGAATTCAAATTCGAAATTTCGAAGATAATATAAATTATATTTAAAATCAAAATGTGAGAAAAATACTTCGACACGGTTTTATCTACAGTTTTCGAAGAAAGAGTGATAAAAAAAACATTTATTCGAGCCTGCAGAGCTTATGTAAACAATTTTAAGCTCATTTCTGATGAAAAAATGTTGATTAATAGTAATACCGAAGTTTGAGTTCACCAGTATACGCCGTCTTAGTTGTAACATTCCATGACTTTGAACTGCTTACAGTTCACCAAGGCAATGCTTGCCTGTGATACTAGAACTTGGAGGATTTCTCGAATAATTAGTAAGAAATATCAAATCCTGGTTCATTCATTTTCTATTAAGACAAATTTTCCACTTTCCAAAAATTCTAAGAAATCAAGAACAATAAAATTAACCGCTTTTTGCGTAAAACCAGCCACCAGCTGTTGACATAATCAAATTCACATTGTGGAAGAATGTGAGCAAAGTTTTAATTAATAACAGATATGCAAAGAGCTCACAATCCCAGAAATTTGTACGCAAATCTTCAATAGTTGTCAGCAGAGGGAGAATGGAAGAGGAATATTTCACTTTTAATTAAGTGCGGAAATGAATTCAAGAGCAATGCGTAGACAAGGAAGGGGCCAAAGAAGAGAGTGGTAAAGAGAGTAAGAGAGTGAAAGCAGGGGGCACATTACCCGGCCTTGCCTACTTGCCACTTGAAGACGAAATCCAAGTCTTAAGTCAAGACAAAGTTCTTACCTGTGGCATTGTGGGCGGCAAACTTGATGTATTGTTATTGTTGCATTTCAGCGTAAATCGTGAAATTGCATTAAAATAACAACGATGAGTTGATAAGCAATGAAACCTTGCCACTTGGCCAATGCCACATTACTTTCCATAGAATGTCAATAGAAAACAATAAGAACAACAACAAAAAACGCGGATGTGCAACGCATAGGCAGTTATAGACAGGAGGTGGAGCCGGGTGTAAGTGGTTGCAACAACAATAAAAACAACACCATGTTGACACAAGTCGCCGCGTAAATATTTGTGTAGAAATGCATGGAAACTTGAAATACCCACTATTCGAGGCATGTGAAGAATTAGTGCAATTGCGGAGAGGCACGCACTGTGCGCATGTATTTGTATATGAATGTGTGTGTGCTTGCGCGTGTTACTTGCATCATAGTCAATGTCAAAATAGTATAAACCGCAATGGCTGGCTGGTTGGTCGTTGCCGCAAACACAGGCTGGTGATTGTTATTCGTGTGTCATGTTATCGCACCCAAGTTGGTGATAAATTTTACGCATTGACATGGCAACACGCATACGCACAACGATATGCTTTTTTGCCTGTGCGCGTGTATGACCAGTAGAAAATTGTGGATGATAAAAAATATATATTTTTAAAATTTGTCTTCAATATTTTAAGTTTTACGATTAACTTAACATTTCACTAAAAACTGGGTACAAACTAGTCCAAATGTAACTAGTCCGAAAAAACTAGTTGTGGACTAGTTTGATAAATTTTTTTATTTATAAAAAATAGAAGTTGTAAATCTTTATAACTAATTTTTAATCGCTTTTAAGCAGTTTTAAGTAGGATACTCAAAACCATCTTTCGGCTAAGACGCTACAGGTATTCTCAAACTACAAAAAATTACATTCTTGCATATAAACTCTCAAACCAGTTTACAATTTACTTTAATAAGAGATTTTTTTAATAACCCATCTCTTCATATAACTCAAGAGTTGGTTCAATCTTCAGTCTAAAATTTCTGTTTCAGACCGTGCTGGATATTTAGATATAAACTAGTTTTTTGCGAGTATTTAAAAATACCAACTCAATTTCGAAAGCCGTACAGCATAAACAGCCTGTTGCTAAGTTCTTTTACCGCAACGCCCCTTAAAAACTACAAAGAAAGAAACCCAAAAATAAAAACAACAAAAATCGGAAAATAATATGAAAACCCCAAAGTGGAAGCCAAGCAAGCGCTGTAATTACAACAACAAATAGGCAAATAATTAGCTTAAATTTGTACTTGTTTTTCGTGCACAAAATTTTTGGTAATGCCTGGCACGTCCATGCGTCGGTGCGCTGGTGGCAAACGCATTGAAAATACCAAATTTGGTAATTTGACAGTCGCCTAGTGACAGTGTGCCAAAGTGTCAGCGTAATTTAAAGAAGGACATGACAATGCGGCGCGAGGTTATTGCATAATTTGGTTAACTCTATATACGATATGAATATGTATAATGTGGGAAATTATTGAGGTTATGTCGCTCTTCGTTTGGGGTTTATTTGTAAAAGGCTTTGGTGGTTGTTAAGTGTAGCCTAGAATTATTTTTAAATGGTTTTTGAAAAAAAAAAACCAAAAAATCACGATTAATTTCGAAGCAAATTTCTCGGAAGTCATTTTTATTTATCAGCTGTTGTATTGACTGCAAAGATCGTGAAATACCGTTATAGATAGTGGGCGTAGCATCGGCGATCACGTTTCGCGTGATTAGCGAATACTTCCCGATTTAAGTTTTTTTCTGCTAAAAAGATATACAAATAAATTCAGAGAAAAGCTTTGCACAATAGCATCAAAACAGTCGTGACACCTTTCTTTTCAGGCCAAAGAAATTGAAGTTTACAAAGGCAAAGCTAAACAAACTTTGATTTGAAATGAAAAATTGTTATAAAAATAAATAAAGCGGAACAAAATAAATAAATAGAGCTTAAAAAAATAAATAACAAAAATGATAAAATAATTTATAAATAAAATAAAATAAATCAGAAAATAAAATAAACAAATATATAAACGTATACAAAACCAAAAATAACATTAATACTATTTAACGCACAAAATACAAGCCAGAAAAAATGAGTTCAGCCAAAAAGGTTTACAACACAAAATTCAAAAAATAAATAAATAAATAAACTGTGACTTTTGTGTGGAAATTCGTCGCAGCTCGAGCGAGCGCCTGGAGTAGTTGTGAGTGACAAGGTTTGATGTGTCAAACCAGTTTCGCACTGAATCAATTGGTTTTGGTGCTGCATGTGCTACTTTGGCGCGTCCGATTTTTTAGTTTTTTTTGCTCCGGTTTTAGTTCATTTTTATTTTTATATTTTCGTTTTTTTCTGCGTTTATTTTTTTTCCGTATTCATGTTTTTTGTTTTGCGCTATTTTTACTATTTTTACACGTTTTTGTGTAATCACTTTGTCGCTTGTTGTCATCCAATTTACAATATTTTATACCATTATTTGTTTACCTTTTGGCCTACCTAAACTCAAATTTACTACAAATTGTGATAAAAGTTTTGGTCAAATATCTGTTACGTATTGTCGTACAGGCACGTACAATACAGTTGATCTCCTTTTTGCACTTTTAACTGGGACAGTAAATTACTCGTGTAAAAAAAACCGTGCAAAAAAAATCAAATTTTTATATAAAACTCACTATTGGGACCAATTTAAGAAAAAAATCGTGCAAAAAATAGAAAACGTGTAAAAAATATCTAATTTTACATGAAATTCTTTCTATTCGTACAGTGAGAATTTTCACTGTTGTTGTTGTTATAGACTTTTCTGGTATTATTTGTATGTACATAATACTGTTAGCAGGAACAAACAACAACTATTCTGGGAATGGTAAAAAAATAATAATTTTCAAAGTTCCGTCATTAATCGCTGTGTCTTCTTTTTTCTTACTTCTTCATACAGCTTCATTTATTTGTTTACGTATTGAAATTGTTGCAACCTTTTCACTGGCTTTCGAATCTAAGATTTGCATTTTTTAGTTTAAACCTAATTTAGAATTTATTAAATTCTATTAACAGCAATGGATTTGTGACGTATTGACGAATGGAATTTTGATTTTATTGCAAAAAAGTATCCAATTAAAATAAAAAATCCGTGTAAAAAAAATAAAACCGTGTAAAAAAAAAACCGTGCAAAAAATAACCGTGTAAAAAGGAGATCAACTGTATTTGAATTTATCTATGCATGAAATTCCGGGCACCTTAAAGAAACAAGCTACTAAATAAAATATGTAAATAAAGACTGAAGATTTACTAAATTTATGGAACTTGTTTTTTAATATAAAAATATTATAAAAAATATTTATTTTAAAATAATAAATTAATTAATTTAAAAATTGAAAAAATCAATAATATTTTATAAAAAAAATTTAAAAAAAATAATTCCTTAATATAAAATTAAAAAAAAATAATAATTTTTAATAAAAATATTTAAAAATAAAAAAATTTAATTAATTAATAATAATAAAAAGATATTTAAAAATATGCTTAAACATAACAAGAAAAAACGTTAACTTCGGCTGTACCCTTCACAGGTGCATTTCTTTTAGTAACTATGTGTTAAATCAAATCTAAAGACGTAAGAAAAAGTAAGTAAAAAACTTACTCTACTGGCAGCTATATGCTATAGTGAACCGATCTGAACAATTTTTTCGGAGGTTAAATTATTTCTATGAAAAATAACTCACACCAACTTTCGTGCAGATATGTAGTAAAATGCGGACGTTTTCCATACAAGCCCTTAATTCCGATCGTTCAGTTTGTATGGTAGCTATATGATATAGTGATCCGATATCGGCAGTTCCGACAAATGAGCAGCTTCTTGAAGAGAAAATAACATCTGCAAAATTTCAAAACGATATCTTAAAAACTGAAGGACTAGTACGTATATATACAGACGGACAGACAGACGGACATGACTAAATCGACTCAGCTCAACATACTGATCATTTATATATATACTTTATAGGGTCTCCGACGCTTCCTTCTGGGTGCTACAAACATCGTGACAAACTTAATATGCCCTGTCTGTTCAGGGTATAAAAAATTAAATCATATAAAAAAATATGTATTTTATTTATATTTATTTTTATAATAAAAATTGAACAAAAATGTAAATATAAATATTTTACGCATAATTATATTTCTTGTTCACTTTATATGCAAATCTTGTATGAGGTATTGAATTAACCCAAAACGTTTAATTTCTAACTCAAATCAGAAGAAACAGACTAAAAATGGTTTGTATAAGCTTTAATGACGTTATTATTTATTATTTACAAATTATCAAAAACACATACCACAAACAATGGTACAGAATACCTGATGGCTTCCTAGTGTCTTGTGTCGGATCTGCGATAGGGCTGGACATTCACAGAGAAAATGGAAAATTGTTTCCTTATTTCCCTCCAGTTCACAGCCTCGACAAATGTTATTATAGGGTATGCCCATTTGCATGTTCTCCAAATGGCCAATGACCTGTTAGAGTAGCTGTAAGTCTGAAAATACTTTTCCTGGACCTATAGGGGGCATAGTATTTGGCTCAGCTTCGGATTCGTCTAGTCTAATTGCACTTTGCCTTTCAGATTAAGAAATATAATTTTTCTTTTTTTTTATAATCATTAAACATTTTTTATAATATTTCAAAAATAAAACATCATCCAAGACACAAAACCATGAGGTAAGAATTCATTGAACAAGTATTTTGTTAATTTCATTTACATATTTTTTTAATTTAAACATGAAATGCTTAATTTCAATTGGAAGGAATTGAATTCAAAAGGAGGAATTTTTGATTATGAAAACTTTTTTGAAAAAAAAAAAACAAAACATATAACGAAAATTATTTATACTCGATTTTATAACCAACATCCAAAGTCTTTTAATTAATATATTTTTTTTTAATTCAGTTTAATTTTTAATTCAGTTAAAAGCATATATTCTTTAAAAAAAAATATTTGTTGATGCTTTAAACTTTCAAATTAAAGAACTTCAAAAACAAATATTTTATTCTAACTTGATTTGAAAACACAATATATTAAACCTTTTCTGCAAAAATATTAATTTGAAATATTTTAAAACTAATTTAAAACAACTTTTCTAAAATAACCAAAATTATAGATTACAAAAATATTTTTTTTTAATAAATCTCAAAAATGTGTTTTTAACTTTTTATGCAATGAAATATATTAGAAATAGTATATGCTATTTGAGTTTTATAAACAAATTACGGCAATATTTTTTGATGAAATAAAAAATAAGGACAAAAAAAGTATAAATAAAAATAATATAACATTCTGAAAAAAAAAATATTAAAAAATATTATAAAAAAAATTATAAAAAAAATTATAATAAATAATAAATATTTTATTAAAAAAAAATAAAAAAATTTTACAATTTATTTTTAAAAAATGTAAAAAAAAAAATATTTTTATAGTTTTTCTTAATATTTCTAAAATTAATTTACACTAAAACATTTTTTTACACCACACTTTTATTCAAGCTTAGCTTAGCGATCGCAACCACCACCGCTTAGGTCAATAGCCGAAGTGCCAGGCTTTAAAATAATTAACCAAAATTATACCGAGACGATAATAAGTCAAGGCAAAGAAGGTAACCAAAATTGCGACTAAAATGAAATAAGTGCTGAAAACCAAAACGCAAGAGACCCAAAGTGGCGCAGAAAACAAAAAAATAAGAAAATAATAAAATTAAGTGGCAGCGGGAATTGCATGTCACACGCCGCAAACACGCAATGAACTCAAATAAACATACCTACGTATTATATATACGTTTGTATTTTAGCATGAGTGTGTATTAGTGTATGAGTGTGTGTCTGTGCACCTTGTATTAAATTACCAACCAAAACACAAGCAGAAAAGCGTGCGCAAGGCAGCCACAAATGCCTGCACCGCGGCAATGCAACCGAAAATAATTGTCAAACGGAGTATACAAGCAAGCAACAACAAGAACAGCAACAATAAAAACCACATAAAAATAAAAAAAAAAATACAAAAACAAAATTTAAAGCGACAATGACAACGAAAGGCAAAAAATGGCGACAAAATTGCAACAGGTTTTTTGTTTTTAGTTTTGTTGTTGTTGTTGCAGATTTTTCGCCTAAACAAAAAACAATTTTAACACAACTACTTTACGAGCAAAAACAAATGCACAGCGGCAGCAGCAACTAGCTAGTTAACGGTTTCACATGTGCGTTTTCTACTGTTGTTGTTATTATTGTTGCTGTATGTGCAACTGAACGTCCTTGAAAGGCGAAGGGGAAAAGCATTGCTGCACGCATCAGCTGCTAGACAGTTGGTGAGTAGTTGTGGATTTTATTTTAACTCTTGTTGTTGTAAATTGCATTGTTGTTGTTGTTGCAAGTTGTATGAGTGTTGTTGTAAATTGTATTGTTGTTTTTGTAGCTTGTTTTAATGGTTTCGTGGTTGCTAACTGATGTTGCCACCGACAACAGCGTTAAGCAAAATGGTTGTTGCGCAGAAAAATACAAAAAACAACAACAAACATAGTATTAAATGTGCAACAATATAGCATGTTATTAAATTTTACAACAACAACACCAACAATAAAACATGCGAACTGCATGAATTTGTTGCAAAGCGCAATTGGAAATTTGTGTATTGCGAAGTGCGAAAATATTTCGAGGGGTAGTAGAGGGGGTGTGCGAGGCAGTGGCTGTTAGCTTAAGCAGCCAGATAATTACGCAATAAACTTGCAACTTAACACATACTCACGCATTTTTAAGTATCTATCAGCGCGAATTCACTTATATTAAGCGCTCATGCGGCGCTAATGGACGCAAAAACACACACACTCAAACTCATTAAATCGCATTTTAATATACACGCACTCACACAGCCACACATACATCATTTGCCAAGCGATTGGCTGCAATGCGCCTGCGGCTAATGTCTGCTACTTTATGAGCACCCACCAAGAGAAAAAAAGAAAAAATATATATAAAAACCAACAAACACACACACACACATGCATAGAGGTATTCTTCCGCCATCAGCAGCACCACTTCCTTCACTCGCATATTTGTCTAATTGTATTTGCTGCCTCTTCTACTGCTTCTTCCTCAATTTGCGTTTATTGACCGCTGCGGCACTTGACTGCATAGCCAGCGGCATTATTAGACGTTTCTTTTTTGTTGTACTTAAACATATGTTCATGTGTGCGTGTGACTATTGATCATTATGCATAGACCTCTTCGCCTGGTCAAGCATGGATTTGCGAAATTCTTCGCAACATATCGTCTAATTGGAGTTTACAGTTTGTTGGTTTTCGGTTTTCGGTTGTTGTTGTTTTTGTTTACTTTGCGGATTTGACCGGCACTTACGAGGTTAAGTGTTGGTAATCATTTGCATGAGATAATTGCAAATTAAATGCTTAGTTGGTTTAAAAAATGTGTTTTTTTGGTAGAGAGGTAAGGGTTGTTGACATTTAGTTTTTGAAGCAAAAATAAATAAAAAGAAACACAAAGAAAAAATTAAAAAAATGCTTAAAAAAAACTTTTAAACATTTTCCAATTTACTAAAAAAAAATATTTTTACTAATAAAAATACATAAGCTTACATTTTTTTTAAACATACCGAATATCCGGCCGTTTTTCTCAAGTTAAATATGAGTAGTTAGCGTTTTTGGATACATTTTTTAAGCTTTTTTACTCTTTAACAAGGTGGCAACTCTGCAAAAAATCGATTGCTATAATTTTTTAATACAGCACTCTATAATAATAAATAATAGTATTGGATATTATTTTTGAAAATAATTTTAAAATTTTTGGGCAGTTGTAATTTTTGAATACATGGCAACTCTGTTCTCCAAAATGTGTATGAATTTAATTTTTTGCCAAAACTACTTTGAAATATATTTGTAAACTGATTTTTTCAACATTTTATAAACTGTTGTTTAGTTTGACTTTGCCCAACAGGTGGCAACTCTACTTACAATATAAATCAATAACGTTTGTAAAGACTTTTTAACGTCTTTGATAACTGAAAATATCCCTGAATATTGTTTTTAAACACATTTGATGAGAATTTGAATAATTTTTTGACACTTGGCAACTCTATGTCATATAATATTGCTACACAATATTAGAAAACATCAAAAAATAATAGTAATAATGACTTGATAAAGGAAATAAGAAAGAAAAATATTCAAATTTACAAAAAAAAATCGAAAATTATATTTTACTTTTCCCAAAAGATGGCAACTCTACTCAATAAAGTTTAGGAAGATTTCATAATGATTTTTATAATTCAAAATTTATTGTTCCTAAACACGTTTGGTGAGTTTCAGATTCGTTTTTGACACTTGGCAACTCTCTTCCATACAATATTTCATCAGAAATGATATTAATAATGTATTGATACAGGAAATAGGAAAGTTAGATATTCAAATCTATAAAAAAAAACAATAAATTTGAAATACAAATAGTTTTCTATTAGAAATAATTGAAATATTCAAAAAATTTATTTTGAAATTTTGGGTTAATTTAAATGAAAATATTTTTTTTTCTAAAAAAATCAAAAGAGAATAGTTTAGAAGGAGTAAATGAATATATTCATTAAAATATTCTTTTCAAACACAACTATTTTATAAATAAAAATTTTGAGATTTAAAAAGAAATAATTTTTCAAAAAATTTAATAACCTAAAAAAACACACAAAACTAAAGTTTCCATAAATTTAACATTTCCAACAATTTTATTGCAGCCCAACTATCAGAGTTTTCCCCGCCACATTACAGCAACGTAATTCAATAACGCTGTACTCACATTACTTCACCGTTACGCCAACTAGTATAAATAATGCAAAATACACGCTGAGCGACATTAGAATGCTAATAAAAATATGATAGCTTTATCATTTTCGCATAAATTTACCGAGCGAGTACATATTAACATACACTTTACTGCACAGCAGATTAGCACAACTGCCATTTAACCCAGTTTAGTTAAGTTGACTTTCAACAGTTTTGTCATACAGCCATTTTGCCATTGTGTCTTCATGTCGCTTGATAGCTGCCCTGAAAAGGCAAACAAAATCTTTATTAGGTAACTAAAGTCAACGCGCAACGTAGATAAGGCGCGCAACGGCAGTTCAGAGTATTTTGCTAAAGGCGTGGATTTTACTATTGAATATTTTCGCTAACCGTCAGCTAAAGTTTGTATGTATGTTTGTATAAAAGCTAACCCACACACAGTTTGCAGCCGAGCAAACAAATGCTGCATTTCCTGGTGACACACCGTGTATATTATGTGCAACGGATACGTCAACGTATACGTCAGCGCTGCGTGTAGGCGTTTTGGGTGGAGCTTGAGCTTGTAATGATTTTGTAAGCGCGCATAATGCACGTAGCGCTTTTAGTGCCACAATCACAACTATCAGCGACGCAGGGTGGCAGCAACGCCGGCTACACGCTTCCGTTGTGTAGAAATTTTTAGTGCTTTTTTATGTGAATTAAATTTGTGTAATATCAACATTTTTGTTACCCTTCATTAAGCATAATTTCATTCATAAATACATTTATATATATACATTTAAATGCTTATGTGTGTGTATATATATTTGTGTAGCTTTTACGCGATAAGCGCGGCACGAAATCAGTTTTCCGCTACTCTGACTTAATGATTTTAGTTTGCCGGGCGATAGAGCGGAATCTCATGAGGAAAATATGTGCATTTATTTGTATATACAGAAAAAATAATAATAAAAATATGCGGAAGCTAAAAGTAATTGAAATTTTTTTTAATTTTTTTATTGAGTAAAAACAGAAAAATAATTTTGGAAAAATATATAAATAAAAGAAGATGGAAAAATATTTAAAAAATATTGAACAAAAATATTTTCTTTAAAAATAATTGATAAAAAAAAATATAATAAACTATTGTAAATAAAATAAAATAAGTAAAATTGAAAAATAAAAAATTATAAAAATATAATTTGAAAAAATTAATAAGACAATAAAATAATATCAAAATAAAAAATATATACTAAGTAGATAAAATCTAAAAAAATTATATAAAAATATTTTAATATAAGAACTAAAAAAATAAATAACAATAATATGGACAAAAAATAATTTTTAATTTTTCAAAAATAATCTAAAAGAAAATCATGATAAATAAAATTAAAGAAATTAATTAAAAATAAATAATAAAAATTATGAATATAAATATAACTTATAAACAATAATAAAATAATAAAAGATAACAAACAAAAATGTATATAACAAAAAAAAATAAAAAAAATTTAAATAATTTAAAAATTAATTTGAAAAAATTACATAAACAAGAATAATTTTAAAAACATAAAAAATATTAAAAAAACAATAATTAAAAAATATTAAATATGAACTATTAAAAAACGATGAAAAGCAAGCATTTATAATTAAAGAAAAGACTAAAATTAATATTTTATTATTTTTTTAAATTAATAAGGAAAACGTAGGTCTTGAAACAAAAAATTACGTCCTGCGAAACAACTGAACTAAATTTATTTACAATTATTTAAAAATACCGTTATATAAAATATATAGTTTTTTTTCGCAAAAATTTCTATCAAGATTGTTTTCAATATTCAAGCTTTAAAAAAAAACAAATTTTCAATTTTAATAACATCATTATTTTATGAAAAAGTGGCAACCTCAAATATATACATATGTGTAAAAAACATTTAATTAACTATCTACAATATTTTATTCATTTTCGATAATTTTGAAGAAATACGAAATTTAGAAGAAATGTTTTTTAATTATTCTTAATTCTTTATAGCTTTATCTGATTTTGGTGCTAATTACTACTTTAAGCTTACTATTCTCATACATTTCCACTATATAACTGCTCACTGCAACATTTCTGTTTCAGGTGTATGTCTACGCTAAAAAAAGCATATAGCGCTTAAATGTAGGCAACGATATTTTCGATTATTACACTTATTTTTAAGATATATTTTAGTCCTTTCTTTAACTGTTGACCAAGACCTCAATAGTCAATACTCCCAGCGATTGTCTCATACCTAAAGCCTAAAGCTTCACTCAGTATCCTAGCGAGTGTTCGTTTGCTACTCGCTACCACAACATAGCAACTACACCAGCTACAACGTTTGCCATGCAAATATGAACAATAGTAAGGCACTACAAACAGATATGCCACCCACACCACAGAAAAGCATACATAATTCAAGTATGTAAGCGTAAACAAGAAATGAAACACGCACGCATAGAGACATATACTATACTCAGTCCAAACCGCCCTCTTCGCAGCCATAATTTTACTCACATCTAAATGTGCTGCCGCCTCCTGGCTGTCACTCAACCACAGCCACTAACAACGGTCCTTTAACAGCATTTTATTGATTTTCTGACTGCACATTTACACACACCACACTCTGACAGCACTAGCGAGGCAGCTCCCTTGCCCAAGACAGGCAGGCGAGCTCACTCATGCAGCGCATGTTTTCGTAATTTGTGTTTGTGACAAGCGAAAAACAAGTAATAAGAACATTTCAGTTATGAAATTATGCCGCATTTTGGGTGGGGTTCGACTACATAGGCGCTTTCCACGCCCGCAAGATGCTTAGTGCCCATGTACGGTTTCGTGGCATGAATGAAAAGTTTGCGCGTGCGCACAGCAGTCATGTGCTGCGAACAAATCACCAGCACGCGTTGAAATATGTAAATAATCGACTCAAATATACAGACATACAGAAATATATGCAAATATATGAATACAAATATTATAAACACGCCATCACCCTTGTCGAGGAGCTCCGCTTTACTCGCCTTACCACTATGCAACGGTGTTAGAACTTGGTTGCTCACTGAATGTGCTCATATTTGTATTATACTACTCCGTAGACGCGCTTTTGGCCACGTTTGCCAGACAATTAGTCGCTTGAATGAATCAAATTGCTCGCGGTTGGAGGTTTTTGGCAATGAGCTAAGTGGTATTTTTAGCTTTTTGACTAGTTTGTGTTTTAAGGGGTTTATCTTGTAGTTAAGGAGGGGGTTACACTTAATTAGCTAACGCTTTTAGAAGCTCTGTAAATAAAAATTCCTATAAATATTGCGCTTTATTTAGCTTGTTATGTTTATAACGCACTAGGAAGCAAATATTGTGGCAAATCTCGGGGGAAATTATTTTTGGAAACAAGCGAAATAGTTAAATTTCTGGATTTTCATGCATAATAGCATTCCAATGAACGTCCCTCCTCTCATTTATTTATTTTCTAACTGATCATTTTAATATTTCTGATATAGGTATGTGTCTTCGAAAAAATAAGCTTTGGGCGCCTAAATGTAGGCAACGGTTTTTTCGATTATTACGCAATTCTGATTTTTTAACATTAATTTTTTTTGATTATTTTATGGCTTCGGTCAAACTAGAGCTTTAATAATATAGCCACGTATTTGTGTGGCTGGAATGAAGCTTTAGGGGCCTGAAAATATTATTAAATTGGTAAAATATTGAAAAAATACCAGTCCAAGCGTAGTTTTTATTTTTCTTTACTCCCAAAGTAGGACTTTTTTTGACTCTGTACTGGTCTAGTCCCTTAATTAATACATAAATATATGAAACTATAGGAAACGTGGAAGACCAAGATAATCGGGTAAATCTTAGTCTGCCGCAGATACTACATACTACCAAAGAGTTACGAGCGGACAAAAAACTTCGAAAATTTTATTAGATTTTTAGCTTAAATATTTATATCCTTTAAGCATTATTTATTAATTTTTATTTTTTTTTTTCAATTTTTAAATTTAATTTTTTTTTATTCTATATAAAAAATGACTAAATTACAATATTTACCTATACCAGTTTCGGTCTGGCTATGTGTCTTCGAATAAAAAAATAAGTAACAAGCCTAAATGTAGGCAAGGATTTCGGGTTTTATAAACTTTTTTAATGCAAGAAATTGAATTTTCCTACAAAGACCTGTTGTCAATAATACTGAATTAAAATGAAGATATAAATAAACTTTTGAGAAATAGAAATAAAGTCAAAATAAGCTAATAATTCCAAGAACATCGGAAACCCTTACAAATTCAGAGCTTACTCAAAAAACTGCCTCATCGATTTCCACATAAATAAATTATTTAAAAATCCTATTTTTGTTTCAGCTAAAGCAGTAGCTCAGAAAGTCAGTAATGCGTTTGTTGGACTAAACTTTTTCAGTACTATGAAAAAATTCCACTGCAACATTCGAAATTTAAATCTGAAGCAACTTAAGTACTTAAGGCACATTAAGTCGTTAAATACAAATAAAAAATTTAAAGCTTTTAGGCTTCAAAAGGCTAACTTGTGCCAGAGGAACTTACATATCGCAGCACAACAAACAGCTGGGACTAAAAACAACAATATGTATATGAAGTGAAAACTGAATTTTTTTCGGAAAAATAGAAGAACTGGGTCAAAAACTTTTTATATAAAAAAATAAAATAAAAAAGTAATTAATATCTATCAAAAGAAAAATTTAAAAAATAAACCAAATAAAATAAAGAAAATATGAAAACACCATCCTAAAGTGAAACAGAAAGTATTTTTTTGTTGTAAACTCGCAAGTAAAATAAAACAGCAACAACTGAGTGCTTCAAAAATTGTTGAAATTCGTGGGAATGCACTTCGCTTTTGCTTTGTTGTCTCGCAAACTGCATTTCGAGCGACAACTGACAGCACTAACAATAACAACATTAACAGCAACAGCTTGTGGAGTCAACCATAGAGTAGTGGATTATATGCACTACAATATCAATGCATAAATAAATATGTATTTGAGTGAGTGTTGGCGAACGCATTGCTGCCTCGCATGATGACACACCCTTTCTCGAATGTGAGCGAAAACAAATTTTTGCAAAAATTTGAAATGTTTACTTTTGATGGATGGCTAGCTGACTGACTGAGTGACTGTGCGCTGCAAGCGACTGTCTCTTTGTGTTTGGCTTTGTTGTCGTTGCTTTTGCCATTTTCTCTTGTTAAATGAATTTTTATTATTTTTGGTTTGATTGAAATGACGGCCTTGTTCAAGGTCGTACGTATTGGTCTCGCTCGCTCGCTGCAAATAATACTATATTTTCCACTCGAGCTCTTGCGCTGATGACAAGTGTTTGTCAAAAGAAAATATTTTAAGTTGACGTAAATGATGATTTGGTGGCGCTTACTGTGGTGGATTTGTCTCATTCTTGTTAGGGGATTTGGAGATTTATCAATGTTTACAGAACTGAATTCAACAAGAAATAAGTTGAAGCGAGTTGAATTTAAAAAATATTACTTTACAGAGTTGCCTCCTATTAGAAAATTATTTTTCTTTTATAAATTGAAATTAGAATATTTTAAAAACTAAAAAAACTACATGTACACATTTTTTTATTGATTTTGAAAATTTTTGTTAGTTGGCAATCTGTATATTGATATCGTATATTGAAATTTCTGGTTGGAAACATATATTAAATCTATAGTCTATCCATAAATCTAAAATCTATCTATAATCGACTTTGGTATGAATTAGAGGTTATTAAATCAGATAGTATTGCAAATACATAACATTGGAAGATGCCACCTAGTTCGAAATTATAAAAATGTATTTTCAAAATACAGTTCAAGCCTAAGCGAGACTTAAATAATGCTTAAAAAGTGTTAAAATGCTTTAGTTTGTGTAGTTCCTAGCCAGTGTGGCTTTGTGAGGTTGCCACCTAGTTCGAAATTTAAAAAATGTTTTTCATAAAATGTTTAAGACCAAGCAATATTTAAATATTGTTTAAAAAATTTTAAAATGCTTTAGTTTTTGTATTTGCTATACATTGGACTAATCATTGCGAGTTTTAGAAAACACAGGGTTGCAATTCCATGTTAACCCTGTAGAATTATCAAAATCTCCTGGAAAAAGACCACCCTTGGGCAACACTAACTCATTTTTTCGAAAATATTGCTTTTTACTGTAATATTAAGAGAGTGTAAAATCGAGGATCTCAAGATATTTGAACAATATCTATATTTGAATGAGGTTAATGATGAATTAAATTGAAGATCTTGATCCAGCCATATATGATCGAGCTTCTTTTGAAACAGTAAAGACCATAGTCTCTCCAGTAATTATAATACATGAAAAAAGTTCAGGTCCTTCGAGGTTTTCCAGCAAAGATTTTAGGAAGAATAAACACTTCGGCATAGAACCTTAAGGGGGGTAAGGTTTGTTTCGTTAAAAAAAGACCTTTTTTCATGAATTTTTTTAGAAAAAAATATTGCTGTAGGTTTATTTTACTTATTATTGTATGAAAATACAACATTTGAAGAATACTTAAAAAAAGTTTTATCGAAAAATATCGAGGAATAACGCATTTATCGTCGATCTCTGCAGGCACCTCGAAAAAAAGTTGTTGTGCGGTGACCAGCCTACAGCATCACTGGATCATCCGAAACCAAAAAATCAAAATGCTTTCTTCAGTTTATTAGTTTATCTTTCAATTGACGTCGAGTTTTTTTTAATTTTTCATTTTTTCAATTTTTGGTACCATTTTCAAGCCAAATGACGATTTTAGACGAAAAAATCGACCTATTTGTTATTGTAAAATTGTTAGTAATTAAAAACTCGACGTCATTCGAGAGCTATATATATGTAGAATATTTGTTCAAAATTTCAAAACGATCGATGCAGTAGTTTTTCCTGTAGGCTGGTCACCGACTTTAAAAATGACATATTTGGGAAAATCGATACAAAGTTTTGTACACTCAGCGCAGGTAGCTGAAGGTACCGTTATTCAACCTGCTGTAACTTCGTTAGTTTCTCTCCGAATGTCCTAAAACTTTCACACAATATTCTTGAGATGTTGATGGTTCAGAAAAAAAATATAAAAAAGTTAGGAATAAATTATTAATTCAAAACAAATTGAAGACACATTTGGGGAATCTCGAAGTGAACGTTGAACTAAAATCGAGAAAGTAAAGATGACTAAGATATTTACATATAACAAACATAAGTTCTATCAAACAACAAAAGGAGTTCTTTATTCTATTTGGATTAAAGCTTTCGCTGCTTTTATACTCATTCATAATGGAAGATTTCGTCAAAATAATGAAAGTGATGAAGTTGGTTCTAAAAAGAGAACACAATAAACACTAAAAATAAGAGTAAAAAAATTAAAAAAAAAACTTTAAAATTTCAATACAACACATAAAAAGAGATAATAAAAATTAACCTAAAAATTGCAAACTCTTCATCAAAATCACAAACAATTGAAAAGATATTTAGGGCGACTGAAATCGTCGAATCTCGCAACACTAAACCCATAAGCAAATTAATAAAAATAATAGATTTCATAAATGGCAAAAAAGGCAGACCTAGAAAACCAAACAATATAAAAATTGATAAATTACCAACATAATAAGAAATACAAAAACAAAAACAAAGCCAGTATATAGAGACATGTATAGACGACCTTGACAAAAAATGGTACAGGTAAGAGAATAACAAACAAAAACTGAATATATTCATGAGCCGTCGAATGGATATGTGTAAGAGAAGAGCAAAAATAAGAAAAACGACAAAAACAAAAAAAAAAAACCAAACGAGACAAAGACGGTCACAAAAAAAACGTTGAACCGAAAAGTGTGAAATTTTTGTAAAGCAAACCAACAACGAAAGACTACACACAACAACGTTCGTTACATTTATAATCAAAGCAAAAAAAATCGAAAAAAAAAATATAATTAATTAATAAGCGACTTATGCGGTAAGCGACGCATATGCAAATTACTAAGCGCACAACAATGCGGCGGATGAGCGAACGCGCTTAGCAATGTGGACTACAAAACGCAACTCTCAGCGAGTAGTTACGGTAAACACGCGCAAGTGTATGTAATTATGTTTGAACAACAACAACAATTTACAATTTGAACGCGAAAATCGAATTTAGCAATTGTTGTGTAGAATCAGCTGCGCCAAGCGACGAAAACCAGTAAGAGTCGGCAGCGTGGAAGCTTGAAGAGCGCAGAACACACTTGAAGCGGTTAATAAACTGTGGCTAGCAAAGCAGCTTTGTGGAGCCCAATACTGGTTTTGTGAACCTAAAACTGTGTATGTAAATACGTGCATGTGTGCAGGTAAATTTTATTTTATTTTTTTCTTGACTTTTGCTCAGCGGGTACTCAAGCACTGAGCGCGCAGAAACTTAAAACTTGAAACTCTAAGAAAATGCTCTTTAATATGTGTGTCTTTTATGTTGCTGGTGGTTCGCTCAAGGAAACCAAAGCTTTGTAATTACAGCACAAATCTAATTAAATCTATTGGAATTAAGTTAAAAATGGCTTAAGTCGACTTAAGCTGTTAAGAGTGTTTTGAATGCAGTTGATATTCTATGTTTCTTATTTTAATATTACGTTGGCCTTTTATCTTTTGAATTTCGCGGCTACAGAGCTCGTATCTGGGAATAATATACATCTTTGAAAGGTCTTGACATAACCCACAAAACGACGCTATGCATGATTAATTTGAATATTACGTTCAACAGTTATAGACATGTAAATATGGAGTTCACTAACGCCGAAATTCGGGCTATTTTAAAGTTTTCCTTCGTTAAAGGCAAATCCGCTAGAGAAACGTTCCGTAACGTGAAGTGACTCTATCACTTCGAACTGCGGAGAAATAGTTTCGACGATTCAGAGGGGGTAAAAGCGACACCATGGATAATCCAGCCAGCGGAAGACCTATGACCACGAATACCGATCAAATCATGGAAAACATCGAGTTAGACCGGCATGTGGTACCTCGTAACAACGCCCAAGAGATGGGAGTTAGTCGCCAAACCATTTTAAACCAGCTGCAGAAGGCTGGATACACAAAAAAGCTTGATATTTGCGCGCAGCATGATTTGACGCAAAAAAACTTCTGGACCGAATCAACTCCTGCGATATGCTGCTGAAACGGAACGAAGTCGACACATTTTTGAACCGGATGGTGACTGGCGACGGATCACATACGACAATATCAAGCGAAAACGGTCGTGGTCGAAGGCCGGTGAATCGTCCCAAACAGTGGCCAAACCTGGATTGACAGCCTGGAAGGCTTGAGGTCTGGAAATGCGATCGACCAGAAGCATACAGAATGGCCAACAAGAAGGGTGTAGTGTTCCACCAGGACAACGCCAGATCATACACTTATTTGATGACTCGTCAGAAGCTACGGGAGCTTGGATGGGAGGTTTTTTCGTATCCACCATATAGCCCGGACATAGCGCCAAGTGATTACCACCAGGATATATTTTACAGAACTATTTTAAAAAAAAGATTTTTAAAAACTTTTTTAAGACCTGAATTAGATAATTTAGATCACCGAATTCAAGTTATAACCAATTTTGTAAATATTCATGCAAAATTTTCCAAGAAACTAACTACAACCGTGCTTTCAGATCGGATTTAGAAGAAATAGTTTTTCAAAACCATGCCACAACATAATTAAATTATAGTCACAGCATTATTGTGGCATGTTAACTTATAGATTGACATAAAGAAATTTCAAGAAATAACAAAATATAGTAAAGAAATTTATAACAAACATAAAGCTATAAAAATCTAACAACGCATTCGTGGATGATAGAATAAGTAAATCAGGTATTAAAAAATATTTGAAGAATATAGGAAATATAAGACACTTTCAAGTGCTTTAAAAAATCAATCAAAAAACGAACAAGAGAGAAGAATGAGAAAGAAATTGAAAATAAATTTAAAGACGATTACTTATAGAATTTAAAAATAAAAGAAAAACAACAAATAAAAAATTCAAATGATGACGAAAACGTATACAAATTAAAAAAAAAAAAAAACAGAAATAAAATAAAACTAAAAAAATTTTGAAAAACAACAAAAAAAAATAAAAATAAAACAAATAAAAATTAAAAAGTAAAAATAAAAATAAATAAAATAAAAAAAATAAACAAAAAAGACTATAAAATATGCAAGCCCAACAAAAAATCAACAATAGAATAAATGATATTGAAAAAAAACTGACTGTGGGAAAAAATAAATGTGAATCGAAAAAGAGATTGAGAAAGAAAACTGCGAAGAGATATACACAAAGATTAACAACAACAACAATAGTAAATAAGTATGTATGGACCATACATAAATAAAACTAGAAGTTATGAAAATTTATAGGCAATACATAAGATACACACACATAGACAAAAACACAAGTGCTTCGTGTTCGAAGTGTGAACACGCATATCAACTGCATGAACTCGTAAGCGCGAGGAGGTCATGGTGCCGCCAGCTAGCATGCTAACGCTGCAGCATTGCCCCCCAACATAGTGTACGATGCTTCCTAAGGGAGCTATACATTATGTTTACAGTTTTCAATGTAAATTCTAGTTCTTCTTCTTTGTTTTTCATACTCTCATGTATGACTTTGTGACGATGCTAATGTACTCGAGCGCGCTGGAGTAACCCTTTTGAGTGTTGTGTGTGTAGTTTTGAGTTGGTGAAGCTGTGTAGACTCAACTACATATAATATATGGAAGATCTTACAGCAGCTAACCTCTCTTATGTGCTATCTTTCTTTCGAAACTTAGTTATTGCAAGTTTTCCGGGTTTCTATGCTTAAATAGCCACCCAACAGCTTACATATGTATGCGTTTAAACTCAGTAAAGAGCATGCTTTCTTGGTCTATCTATCTTTGAACTCTACAACAACAAACAAATATGTAAATTTCAAATATGTGGGTTGTTGGCATCACTTCAAGCATTTAACGGTACCACATAGTCTTACTCAATCATTAACTACCAAAGCCTATATGTGTGTATCTTCAAACCTACTGCTGGTCTATTATGTAAACTAAGTCGTTAGTGTGGTCGTCGCATGGTCTTCGTTCGTCTCTTGTCCGTACGTTTTCCTCATCACACCCAAGCGTACGTTTACTTATCAGCTTGAATGTTACATTACAAGCGTTACGTTATACATTAAAGTTATGACTTTTCAGTGTCGGCATATTATTACGTTTAAAAATTTTTTTCACCATGACCAGATACAAACAAAAACAAAATATGTTCAAATATACATATATAAAATAAAGCAAAAATTGGCACGTGGAAACTTACACGTTATGAGTTAAATGCTTGAATCAGTAATGTGTTTGTTTGTAGGGCGTAATAAACATATAGACAAGCATAAATAACTGTATTACAACTAGTAACTAGAAATGGTTGTATATACATATGTTTGGAGAGGAGCAGAAAGTTCACTTGGACGTGGTGCTAATTTTTCGTTCATGGGAAAATTAAGTGGTGTGACGAGTAGAACCGAATGCGGTCATTAACGGTACTTAAAGGTAAGACTTTGATGTAATAATAAAGAAATTATGTTCACACTCTCTGCGAATGATGTTTATTATAAAATAGTTGTGTAAAATATTACAAAATATAGTTAACATATGAATTTTTAGTTACAGATCTTTAATTATATTTCTTTGCCACATAAGCTCTCAATTTTTGAGAGAATAAAATATATATTGTTATTTTTTATGATTTTAACGATCTTTTATAATAAAAAAAAAATAATTTTTTTTGTTTTAGGCACTGCTAACCTTTAATTGTTTGTTAATTTTCTCTATTGGAAATATATCAATGTTCATTCGTTGACAAAATCGATATGTTTACCTTCGATTTTTCACGAATTTATTTTGTAGACCGTTTATATATTATATGTTTATCATTTTCTTATAGTTTACTTAAATATTCATAGTACCGTTTTGTCAAAAAAAAATTTAAACCTGAAACATATTTGTCCAATTTTGTGTTTTTACTAAGGTAATCTTTAATTAAGATAATCTTACATAAAAAAATCATTTGAGAGAATCCTGAAAGTTATTCCGAAGCTGTAACTCAAAATATCCCCATGTTTCCACGATTAATTTACCATATAACAACAATTTTGAAAACGTGTGTGCTTCACAAAAGTTATATGTGTGTATTGTACGTATTTTTTATTAAAAATTTTACTAAGAGAGGCATTTTTAAAAAGTTTTCGAAGAAGAAAAATTCGATTCCTGGAACAAATTTATCCAAAACCATGTTCTATAGCATCATCTCTTTTTTAAAGTGTGCTTTATATAAGTAATATTTGGTTTTATTGATTCTGTACTTGCTTCACAAATCGTATTTAAAGACTTGCTATATAAAACCTCATATTCTGATTCTTCATCACTAATTCATCGCTGACTTAATTCCTCAGATTAATATTTACGATAAGAAAAAATCAAACAGGATTAAGATAATTGAATTTAAGCTTTAAATAAATTTAAATGTCCTAAGTTAATATCTCTTCAAAAATGAGTAAAGCCGTCAACTACCTGTAACCATCCAAAATTCACGAGTTTAAACGTTTGTCTTAACCTTGCCAACCGCATACGCGAAACTACAGCGAGAATAAGAAAAAGGGTTGAAACAAACAAAACAAAAGTAAACTTAAAGAACCCTACAAATGGAGGATAAGAAAGAATGGTTAAGACAGTGTAGAAAAAAAAATACTTTAGGGATACAAAATCAATTGAAAATTTAACAAAAACCTGTATTAAACTTCAACAAACACCTAAGGGTGTCCAAAAAGCGTGCAGTCACCTGGCAGACAAACGGGTTGGGTGTGTGTGCTTGAAAGCCACAAAGGCGAAGAAATCAAAGAAAACAGTAACAAAAATAAGTAAACAACAAACACAATTTTTCAGGGGTTCGTAGTTAAGTGAAAGAAAAAACAAACAGCAAACCAAGCAACGGCAACCAAGTGTCGACGATAAACGCGGTATTCAAATTGAGGGTTGAATTTACTAGAAGGCTGAGCGTAACTTTAGTTAACTACGCAGTGTGAGGGAGGTGGGCTAATAGCTCACTCGTTGTGTTGCAGCGATTATCTGCAAAAGATGGGTTAAAAATGGTGAGCAATTATGTTTGCAGACGATTATGAGGGTTGAAAATAATTACCTTGGTGCCGTTAATACATGTTGCACAGCTGCAAGACAGCGCATGGGTAATTATTTGTTCAGGAGATAATAGCAATCAGTTTCGTTTGATTGAGATGGGTGTAAAAGATTGAAAATATTTTATGTTTGAAGAAAATAATTTTTTTTACAATATGTAAAAATAGAAAAACCTAGGCAAAATTAATATTATTCTTTTTTATTTATTTGAAAATTTTTTTTAATTTTTATTTTTTTCTAGTTTTAAAGTTTTTTATTTATTTCTTATTGTTAAATGATATTAATAAATAATTAATAACTAATTTAATTTATATTAATAAATGTCTTTTATTTTAATTTTATTTTTTTTTTTGTATGCATTGCTTTAGTTAGTTATATTAGATTTTTTAATATTATAAATAATTTTTTATACAAAATTATAACAATTTTTCAACTTTTTATAAAATTTATATGTTTTTTTCATCTTTTTTAAATTTTTTATTTAATTTTTTCATTTTTTTTTTTAATTTGATTTTAATTTTTTTTTTCAATAAAAATTTTCCGAAATAAAAATAATTTATAATTTTTAAATTATTTTAAAAATTCTTACTACTCTGATTAAGTATTACTCATAAAAAATTTACAAAAAATTCTAAGACATAAAAAAATGTATTTCAACTATAGACAGCAGACTCAAGTACCCTCGTCCTCCCACACAAGCTCTTTAAGCGCATTAAATTGCTATCTTCGTAAATAAAATTATACACAAGCAACTAAAAATCACTGTTGCCACAAATTGTCTTACAAAACAATTCCAGCAAACAGCTACAACAACAACAAAAAACAAAACATTTTATATGAATGCAACAAAAATTTGAGACACTCAAATCCGCGGCGCTGCATTTTCTGAAGAAGACACAGCTAAGCAGACAGAGCAAACCGAGAGACGGACAGACACGACAAAAGCTTGTGTCAAATTCCTTTAAAAAATGTGTGTTCTTTGTCAAAGACTGTATTGATCAAAGCGAAGCAAACAAGGAACTGTTCAAAATTTATTGAACACAGAATGTAGTAGGAGGAGGGTATAAAGCTAGCAAAGAGGTGGCATTGCGCTCCCACACAGTCACTCAACCACCCTAGTGTGGCAGTTCAGCTAACAGTGAGGCATATTCAGCATTTTTCAATTTTTATTGGCACCCAGCATAGCCCGTCACCATCCTCCCTACGAACACAGCGCACCAAGCACATCACAATGCACCCACACATATTATTATTATTATACTTGTTGTTGTTGCTGTAAAGTGAAAAATATGAATTTAATTGAATGCATCCTCATTAAATTTGTGCGCCCCATATTCCCCAATATATTTACATATTTTGTGGGATCCACTGCGCTGAATCGTTGTCAGTCGTCAACCAGAGCCAGCAGCTGCTGCTTTCAGCTGGAGGCAAAAGCATACACACCCATATAGAGATATATACACCCATGTGGTTCTAAGCTGGCAATTGTTGCGTAAATAGCTGCTCTGCTGGGTGTTTCGCTTTGCTACATTGGGTAACATTTTTTTGGTGGGATTCTCGCCATAAATCGCATTTTATATGATTTGTTCTTGTATTTTTCATTTTTTATTTTGATTATTTTGCTTCAATTGAAATCGCTGCAGCAAATTGAATCGAATCACAGCGCAATTTATGCTATTTGTATAGCAGCATTTTTCGAATATTTCTAGATTTTATCAAGAGAGACAGCAGTCATGTGTGAAATATTAATTCGCAACAGAAGAAAAAATATTTTTTTTTTCAAATAGAGCATTGAAATTTATGGCGTGACAATTAGAATTGGGGGCGTGATAATTTAAATTTTGAAAGGAGATAAGTTCGCTCTTAATTTAAAAATGTCGACATTGAAAAATAATTTTGATAAGCTTAGAGATGATGCAGACGGCTTTTTGAGATTTTCTTTTTCACTTAAAAATTAGTTTATGTTTTCAATTTGACTCAGAATATTATAAATATGTATGGATTCTGTAAAAAATATGATCAAATTTTATTTTTAAATCTTTGATTCGAATATTGGTATTGGTAGCTTTTCGAGATTTTTATTTCAGGAAAAAATAAATTTATGTTTTCAAATTTGACTCAGAATATTGTAAATATGTATGGAATCAGTAATAATAGGATAACATTTTATTTTAAAATCTTTGATTTCAATATTGCTATCATCTAACTCGATCATTGTCATAGATGTTCAAATTTTTTGGACCCAAATTTTAGAAACACTTCAAAAAATATTTTCTAAGCCTTATAAAGCACAGAGAAACATTTTAAAGCGAGTATCATTCTCTGGAATCTCTCTCTAATAAAAAAAATATAAAAAAAAATTTTCTCTAATAGCTTCTAGAATGAATGTACTTTTATGTCACAGAATTTTTTTCCTATCAGCGGAGCCGCACCCTACTACTTTATTTCTACATAAAATTCCTTTCAAAAGATTCTCAATTTCTTTGTTGGTTTTTTGCTTTCAGTACACATTGTCATTAAAATTCCAAGCAGCTTCTTTTTTGCAAATTTTCGGACTAAAAAATAAATTAGAACAACGAAATCGAACGAAAAAATACAAGTGCAAGGCAAAAATGTGGTTTTAAAAGCTTTAAAGTGGAAAAGGAAATACCAAGCAGCTTTTTTGTTGATTTTTTTTTTGACACAATGAAATTTTGAAAAAATTAAAATAATTAATAGAAAAATTGAAAAATATATAACAAATAACAATAGAAAAAATAAAAACAAATATTAAAAATGAATAAAAAAAAATATGAAAAGATATATATAAAAAAAATAAAAAATAAAAATAGAAAAAATAAAAAAATAAAAACAAATATTAAAAGGAATATAAAAAATATAAAAAAAAATATATAAAAAATATGAAAAAATATATAAAATAATATAAAAAATCACCAATGAAAATAGAAAAAATAAAAACAAATATTAAAAAGAATATAAAAAATATGAAAAAAAATATAAAAAAATATTCAAAATTAAACCAAAAATGATTAAAAATAAAATTTTTTAATTTAAAAAATTATTTAAAAAAAAATATTAAAAAAATATGTGCTTTAAATAAGCAAAAAAGTTGAAGAGACAATTAAAATAGTTTATAAAAAATTATTTATATAAAAAAAAATTAATAAAAAAGTATAAATTTCTTAAAAGTATTTTGTTAAAATTTTACTTCATTTTCCCTTTCTTACACATATGAAAGAAAACACAATCACTAAGTAAATATTTTGAAGAAAGCCTGCGAATTTGTATTCCAATTTCATTCTGCCACAAACAAAAACACATGAGGCGCACAGCAGGCAAACCAGAAATTCTCAATATCTACTTTTGGGTTAAATTGAAATTTCTATATAGCTGCTGGGGCTACTCCACCACACCACCAACCGACCGACCGACCGACAGTTGGGGCAACAATAGTTGTTAGTGTGTCATTGGAGATGCTCAAGTGGCTGCTTGCGTTCCGTCTACTTAAAGATATGTATTTTCATATATACATACATATATGTATAAGCTGCGCAGCCGGTTGAAGCACACATTCATTAAAAGCTATACTAAAGGGGCTGCTACTCTTTCTTTCTATTTATTTTTTTTTTTATTCTTTTATTATTTTGTTTTGTGTTCAAACTCGCCTCTTTCTTCATTCAGCTATTCAAGCTCGTTGCTTTCTTCAGAACTTTTCCCTCTACACTGTTTACCACTTTTTAATTATGATCTTATTTTATAGTATTCCGCATACATTTCAATTCTGTTTGTGTTCTTTTTTTTTTGTTTGTAATGTCGAACTTGTATAGAAATTGCCACCGCTTTTAGCCCCCGACGTTAGACTCAGAGCCTCAAGCAAACTGGCAAAACTTGTTTCTAAGCACAAATAAAAAGTCAAAAAATTCAGAAAAAAAGATAACATTGAAGTAGCAGAATAACTGAAGAAGCGCAGATGGAGAAATATCAAGGAATGCTTAAGTTTCGGCAGCACTAAAATGGATTAATGCTACTATACGTTTGTTGTTTTTGTAACGGCTTACTATTAAGTAAATGCTGTGTTGAGTGAGTATACAAATCATCAGTGTTTTGAGGAGGCATAATGAAGAGTTTAATAAGGAAACAAGCATTTAATGAGTGCAAAATAAGATAATAATGAAATTTACTTTGTGATTGAGTTGGATGGAGGCTAGTTGAAGTTGAATATATAAGTAAATATTTGTTAAGCGCGCTGAAGCCAGCAAAGGAATGCCGAATTACAAAGAAATATTAGTTTACGAAGGTATAACTAATTTCGAATTAGAAATTGAGTATGCAGACATTGTGGAACTTCCATAACTCGACCTTCTTTAACGCGAAGATATCCATAACTCGAATTTTTACTCAAAGTTTTTTTGTGGATTATGGTGATTCGAGTTAAAGTTCCACTGTAGTTTAATTATTCAAATTAATATTTTTCCACAAATATTGCACTAATTTTCATAATTTTTAGAACAACAAAAGAACAGCAATTGGTTTTGAGGTGTCAAAATAACAACTTTGTACACACTATTTATTTTTAACCATTAATATAGTTTTACGCACTCACACTCATCTTATACGATTTTATAATTAAGCCGCTTGACCACATCAGTTAAATCACTTATATATAGGTTGTGCCGGTTAAAAACGTTAATACTTACTTAATCACATTCGCATTTCCTTTGGAAAAATATAATTGTTTATGCCGAAGACAGCAAATGAGTCACTTCATATACACTTCAAACAATTCCAGTTAAATTTTGTTTAAAACGTATGAATTTATAAAAAACCAATTATGGGATATTAGCACCTTATTTTGCATACAAGTTTCCACAGACAAATTTACAGAAGGCGGACAAAGCTTTTAAAAATAAAGTGAAGTAGAATTATTCAACTTTTTTTATTTCCAAATAGCCGTTCAACTAAATATAAAAGAAAAATTAACACTTTTGCAGTAAACAAATTAATTTTTTTTTTTTAAACTGGCACAAACAAGGGGAAGAACTTACCTTTTTAGAGTTGAATGCAGCAGTTGATGTAATGCTGTTGCTTGGAGACGTAGCTAGTTGCAGCAGGCTGTCTACAGGCTTTTCTTTGTAAAGATTACAAGTGAGCCGCACCTTTGTATACCACACTTAAATGTTTACGCAGCTGCTGCTTTTTTGTTGTGTTTTAAAAGCGTTTGACACCAACAGCCGTGTATATTAACAGCTTTTTATGCACTTTTATTAATATATTTTGTATATTTTCAAAACTAAGCACAATAACTATTATTTAACACGCAGAACTACTAAAAACTGGAAGCCTAAAGTTGAAATTTACAATTTAATTTAATTTACAATATTTGTGGCTTAAACAATGACTGCTTGCAATTTACAAATATATTCAAGAGACTAAAACACGATATGCAATTTATTACACAAACAATTTTTTATAAATTTTATAATTGTTAATTCACAGCATTGGCAATGTAACAAATTATCGCAATATAATTGAAATTGAAAAATCAAATTTCCAAATCTCGAGATTTTCCGCAAACGTTTAGCGAAAAATATACGACAACCGACTGAACAGCATTGAAAAATCCAATTGGCGAATGCCAAGGAGAAAAGTAAGCAAAACAACTACGAATTTGTATGAAAGCAGACGTCAAGAATCATGAATGAACAAGAGAAGAAGAAGACGCAGCACAAAGCGTACGCTGCAAATACAGCTCGAGTTATGACAGAAGTGGTGATAGGCAAGCAAGAACAAATTATAATTTTTGGCTTTCCGTATGTATTTAAACACTAAAATCTATGAAACGCTAAAATTTACAAATTTTGTAGCGTAAATTTATAATTTTTGTTTATTTAGTTGCAGCAGTTATTACACAAATTTATAATTTGTTTGCCGAGGCGAATTGTGACTGCCAGCCTAGTCACAGCAGCAATAATGCTATTGTAAAACCGTTCTAGCTTTTGTAATAATAATACTATTCTTTTAAATAATATTTAAGCTAATTTCATGTTTGCTAGCGTATTTTCCAGAATTCTTCATATATCTAAGAAACCACTGCACTGCAGACCCCCCACTTGGCTACAAAAATCTCAAACGCTATTTGCATAAATTCTATTACACACAATTGTTCGTTGTCTATCTTTCACATATATTTCTCGTTTCCAATTTATATTTTATGCAATTTTTTCACACACACTTGTACACTTTTTTCACCGATATGCACACATTTTGCGAAAATTTTCACAGCTCGCTGCTGCATTTGCTTTGCTAGAAATACACAAATTAGCGCCGCTATTGTGATACTCACTTAATTATATATGATTGTGAATATATTTTAGACTATTTAGCACAATGTGTATAGCTTAATTTTTGCACTGCCCGTAAATTATGGGAAAATTCGACACGCACTTCTTCCGCTACGCTTACAATCGATCCGCCATTTGTTTCTCAACTGACGTTTTGCCTCGTAACGGCGAAGAATAATTCCGTGAATTTTTCAATTTTTGCTTTGTGCGGGACGTTCGTATGCCAGCGTTGCATTGAATGTCAAAATTGTATGTACAGCTGAATAAGTTGGGCTGCACTGGTCTTACAGTTTGGGAAGTACTGTATGTTTTTGTGGTGGTGATAAAAATTAATTAGATGGAACTGTTTTTAATCGCACTACAATTCTAAATAAATATTTTTAAAATTATTAAAAGTTATTGGCAATAAATTGGGTTCATTTTTAATATTTTTAATCTATATAAAATTTTGTTTCTGTCTTTCTCTGATGGGTAGCACTTTTCCAGTCAAGTTTGTTTTCTGTTTAAGATCCTACCGAAAAATCAATTGACTTATATTATAATAATATTATTAATAATAAATAATTAAATATCAGGGAACTGAAATTATATACAGATATATAAACCATGAATTTCAATTTTCGATCTAATTTTTGTTCTTTGAAAAGTTGCGAAGCCACTGGTCAATCTGTGCTTGTCTGTACTGAGCATTTTTGGGAGCCGTGTGGTATAAAGGTTGAAGGCTTGACTAGATTTTCCATATACATTTTTGCGCATGTTAAGTTGAAAGCTTTATAAGTTCAGGATTAAGCTTTTGTTAAGGTTGGTCAATTGACGACTAAGGAAGCTTTATAAGCTGATAAGGTAAATATGAAGCTTTTCAGGGTTTATATATATGATAAAGAGAAAGAAAGTAACTGTTTTATCTACTAAAAGGCTTAAATCTCATCCTTAAATAACCAAACCTTCCCAATAAATGTGACACTATCTACAGAAAGTTAAAACACCTCGGTAGGCTAACTTTCGGACTAACCCAACGAAGTGATTGAAATCGACTTTAGCGGACATAGGAACTTGGTTATAGAGTCTAAGAACTATATCGAATCACGTGGGTTTTGGCGATCCGTTAGGAGTATTTGAGTGCCACAAAGGACAGGTGAAGCTGTCTAAGTGAGACGCTGTTCAGTTCTAGAGAACTGCCCTTGACCTAATCTAACCTAAAGAGTGTATTGTTAGCTAATATAAAAAATAACTAGATTAATTTGAGCTGGCTAGCAGTTAAAGACCAGTCGTTGAATTGAGTAATTGAAATCCGAATGTATTATGTAGAAATTTGGATCTAGAGTCTATTGGAATCTGATGCTAAGTAAGGAGGGATATATGAAGAAGTATGGGTTTACAAGTAAATTGAACAAAGAAGGTCCGAATGTCGGTTGGTCGATTCCAAGGAAGTAGGACGAAGTATGAGATCACTCTTGGTCCTGCAAAAGCTCTAGGATCTTAGAACGCTCTTACGAATTCTTATCTCCCGATGAAAACCTACTTCATCGTTTTGATAGCACATCACAGAGTATTGGCAAGGTACTTTTCTTACAAACTCTGACCGGTCTTACAAGATTACTTCGGAAAAAATAAGGGATCTTTCTGATAAACGATGAATTCAATAATCGCAGAAGCCAAAATGCAAATGAAAACAGTCTTGACTCCTGCGAGAGCTCTAGTGTCCTAGAACACTCATACGAATTCTTATCTCTCGAGGAAAACGTACTTCAGGATTTTGAAAGTACATCACAGAGTATTGTACAAACCCCACAGGTCTTACCAGATTACTTAGGAAGAAAGAAGGGATCTTTTGTATAAACGTTAAATTCAATATTGACGGGAGACAAAATCGGCAGAACCAACCGCTGTTCGGAGAACGGACTTGACCTTTAGAACTTTATTGACCACTCGGAAAGTACTTTGCTCCTCTTCAACTTAAAAACTACTTCTTTATTAATTCCATATTTTACCTTTTCTTTCCTTTACTACTTTCCTTCATGCCATAACAAAGCACCTTGGCAACCCTGTGGCGCACACGTTGTCTGCACAGTCAATGAAATTGGAACTTTGGAACTTTCACACCTGCTGGAAAGGCGCCAGAATATGGAACTTTGGAAGTGCGTGAACTGTCTCTGTGTGTACATGAGCGCGCCTGAGCATGTGTACTGTTATGTATGCGGGTGTATGTGTGTGTGTAATGGATACACGCGCACACCATTACGCCGAGCCAAAAAGAGCTTTTTCGAATAACTTTACGTCACAGCTGACACAGACTCGGCTGTACGAGCACACAACGAGGACGGCAAGCGAAGTGCCATACGAAAGGATGTGCGGACAAAACGAGAGTAATTACGGCGCTGCTGACGCTGGCGTTCAACTAAACAACAAATACAACAATGTGCTGGAATTGTTGTTGTAAATGGTTGACTTGGTTGTGCTTTTCGGCAGCTGTAAGATGCCAACGTATGCTGGTGTGTGTATTTATGTTTTCGTTACAGCCACCATCACAAGCTGCAGCTGCAGTTGGCATTGACGACACAGTCAACGTCAGCCGCGACGCCGACAGCGGCGTTGTTGTGCTTGCGCCGATTCGATGTGTGTGGCTTTGGCTGGCTGGTAAGGAAAGACATTTTTTCGATGTCAAACGTCAGTCATGGAGTTCCAGTCGTCGGGTCAATTTGGAACGCGAACAATTGCGCGCGTGTGTTTCACTAAACGCCACAAATGCTAAGAAAGCAAATGTGGAGTAAATTCTAAATTTCAACCAAAACAAATTTAGTTGCAAATAGAAATTCAAGAAAATATTTTCGAAAAGTTTGGCTTGCGCTAAAAAATTATTAAAAAAATTAATAATAATAAATTGGCGTGCAACAACAACAAAAAAAAATTCAGTGTGTAAATTGTGAAAATTGTTGGCAGGTCCGTCAGAGGACAGTCGAAGCACGAAACAAATTCTGCAGCAGCGTATTCGAAAGCGAGTGAGCAGCAGCGGAAAAAAGTGAAATAAAGCAGAAACACAAATACAATAAAAGCAAAAAAAGACAACAACAACAACAAATTTGTGCTTCAAAGTCAAACCGCGTCCTGCTTGCCAGAGCATTTCGTACCGCGTGTGCGTGCGTTTCACCTTAACACCCGTCGCCCCCGTAACGACGCCGTTGTCGTAACGCCGCGTAGTAACCGCGTTCGCATAAGCGTCTGCCGCTTCAGAGACCGCGTGTCAGTGCGTTGTGTTTGTATGTGTGTTATCTTCTGTTACGCCGCGTCACCACCCTCCTCAACCAGCGTCGTCGTCGCGCTAAGGACATTGGTATGTTTACGTTGTACTTTATTGTTCAACCAAACACTTGTGCAATATGTTTGTCTATGTGTGTGTGTGTGTGTGCTCATTATTTAAATTACAAATCAATTACAACAACAAGGCGCGCATTAAACAAATATTCTACTTCACAAAAGTAACTAAAGCAGAAAGTAGGCCTCTGCGACAAAGTGCGCGCTGGTCGAGTGCCGCGGCGTTTTGATTTAATTTGGGTTACAAAGTGGAGGGTGTATTGTGTTTTGTGCGGGCGGTTGGTGTTTTGGTGGCGTCAGCTTGGCTGGCCACCTTCTCGGACCACTTGTCTTTTTGGTTATTTTCATGCCTAGTACACCATGTTGTTTTTATTGTTGCGCTCATTTTGGCGTCGCCGTCGCTGTTTGTAAGCGCGCGTTCTTAGCGGCCAGAAAATTTTATAAAAAATCAGCAATGGTATTTTTTAATGAATTTGCAGTGATTAAGGCAGCTGGCAGGTGTTTGGAGAACCGACAAAAAAATATTGGCACAAATTTTGGATAATTATTTATTACTGTTCAGAGTAGATGCCTCCTAGTGGCCAAATCTTCGAGTTACGACTTCCTTATAGAGAGTGCGCTAGATTTAGTCTGTGTTTATTCCTAAATTGTTAAGAACATCGATGTAGGTTTCTGACGCCTTTAAGCTCTTGTCGCTGTGTTTTCATTTGATTTTTTATTTACGATTTGAGACTTGCCGACCACTTTTATACAAAGAAGGTGTCTAAAAAATAATTCACTTTTTTAATGGAATGTAATTTTTATATCCTATGTCTAGAGGTCTATTGTATATAAGGAATGTAAACAAACTGTCCGAATGAAAACTAAGGTGTGATGCCTTCTGTGACAAACTTGTAATTTAAGAGCCACTCAATTCAATTAATTATTTGTAATACTTTTAATGAATTCGTTGTGATTATTGATTTGTTAGAAAACACAAAAAAATGTGTTACAGAGATTCAAATACATTTCTTAGTATTCTTGAATATTTGATATTAGAGATTTTATACTCTCGCAACATGTTGCACAGCGAATAAGATTTTTTTTTCACATAATGGGTGTTTGTAACACCGAAAAATACACTTGTTAGATTTATAGTTACATATACCCAAGTGATCAGGATGACGACACGAGTTGAAATCCGGATGTCTGTCTGCCCATCCATCTGTGCAAGCGATAACTTGAGGAAAAATTTAAATACCTTGATATATCCTGGTTCTTGGTACACATGTACTTTGGCACAATGAGAGGGTTCGTATGGCAGTTGCCGCGAAATCGGATCATTGATACGCCTACAAAAAGGTATTAACCTAAAAGCTATGAGGTGTTAACCGATAAGCATGAATAAAGTTATAGCTATATATATGTAAACTATTTGGTACATTGAATCACAAGATAGTAAGGTAGTACATCTTTCAAAATTGTCTAAAAGCCCAGCCCCTTAATCACTTTTTCGCATATATTTCGTAACTGATAAACCATACTTAGAACAATGAGTGAAATCGATCCAGGAATTACCTCAGCCCTCATACAGTACTTCTCTAACTCGAATTATAAGTCTTCGCATAAAGTTTTATGTACAAACGTTTAAACATGTATTCTGGAATTTTGTTTGTTGCAGTTTGCTATTGATTGGCTCTTGACGTCCGTATCCCACGCATTTTATGCAATCCATGAGTGTAATATCATATATATTTTTCGTTTCCATGCGTTATAGGGACTCCTGATAGTAAAATTTTTAATTTTGTATTATGTCCTGGTCGAAAAGTTCGAGTTATGGAAAGAAATTTTTATGAAATTTGACTTGTATTGCGGATTCCATGGTTCGAGAACTTAAAGTTATAGCAGTTCTAGATATGGAAGCAAATTCGTTAGAAATTTGATTTCTAAACGCTATTGCCAATTTAATAGCTCAAGTTGTGGATATCTTCGAGTTATGGAAGTTCCACTGTATTTCAAAATCGAATGATTGACACGCCTACAAAATGGCGTTGACCGAAAAGCTGTAAAGTGTTATGACTAAGGCATGAATGAAGAAATTAAAAGAAAATTTGGCACATAGAATCACACCAAAAAATGGCCCCTGCGGTTTAAAAATTTGCTAAAAATAAACCGGCCCGCCTAATCTGTTTTTTTTTTTTAAATATATTTCCTAAACTGCCAGAGCTATATCAATTAAACCTTCTTAGAATAATAATGAGTGAAATCAGTCCAGGAATTACCCCAGCTCCCATATATGTACTATATAATGATTCTCATTGTTTCGGACTTTATGTCGAATATACTAGTCAAACTGTCTGTCTAACATTAATAATATAAAATAAATAAATTGTCAGAGAATAAAATGTTTGGATCCGAACTTAGTCCTTCCTTATTTGTTTTTTGAGAAGAAAATTTAGCCTAAGTTGCAATTTATGCTTTCTTTTCTGCATTACAAATGAAAATATTCAAACTCACAATTATATTAATAGTAGACTACAAAGTAAAAATATTATCAAAAGTAAATGTTTGTATTTAGAAAGCTTGAGGCTATTTCGATGGAAAGCTAATATTTGTATATAATAAAATAGCAAGCCAATAGAATTTTCAATGCAAATCAAAGAATAATAAATTTCGTTGTTATGAGAAATAATAAATCAAATTCAAATATAAAAATAATTAAATAATAAAATTAGTGTTCTACAGTTGAAAAATTAGGGAAATTGCAAAACTAAAGCCTTTAGCTGACTTTAAAATATAATTGTGTTTAGAAAAATCAACAAAGGTTTTGGTAATCGAAACAAACTGACTTTAAAATCTGAAGTGGTTACAACAATAATAAAAATATATATTTACTTTGATTGGTAGTATCGCTCAAGCCATAAAAAAGACTGCAAGATTACTTCCGAACGAACTTTTAGATTTTGATTGGTTCTCTTCTTTTCAGACCTTATGAGATTCAATTCTTTTAAGGGGTTATATACAGTTAGAATTTTCAAAAAATCGATTTTTTTTTTATTTCATTTTCTTAATGTACATATATTTAAGAATACACACAGAAAATTTCATGTCGTTCCGGTGAATATTTTCAAAGTTACAAGCAAATGAAATATTTGAAAAGGCGTTTCAGAGTGCTTGGAAGTACAAGGTCCAAATTTTAAACGCGGTTTTCTCAAAATGGTGTTTTCAAAGTCGGTGACCAACATTACTCGAAAACGGCTAGACCGATTAGTCTCAAATTTTAACACGACCTTCTTAAATAAATTTTTTGGTAATTAATCGAAGATTTTTTCTCTCCGATAAATATTTTTTTTTATAAACAATTTAAGGCCGAAATTTCGGTGAAGAATCGATTTTTTTTTTTTTAATTTTATTTTGCTTATTCCTTCGATTAATTACTAGATTTAACATTATTTTAACGAAATCTGTTTGGTTTTTTAATTTCAAATTATCCAGTTCCGAGATATAGTGGTCACCGCAAAACGTCTTTTTTGAGAGGAGCTCCTGGAGATCAGCTGTAGCTCTTTTTCAAATAAATATTTTTACTAGTACTAAGTCTTAAAATACAGTTAAAAGATACCATAATATGTGTATAAATTTTTGGATCAATAAATTAAAAAGTTTTCTCAGAAAAAATTCTGGAAAATTCACTTTTTTTCGGCCGTCTAACTGTATATAACCCCTTAAGCATCAACCTTTTTGATCCTTAAATGCATTTTTGGTCAAAAAGACAGAAAACCTATTAATCAATAGTTACCAAGTACTTTTTTTCACAACAGCTCGCCAAGCATCTCTCCTTTTAGCAGTTTGGCGCCAATTGGTAATACCCAGTGAAGACAGGTCATTCTCCACCTGGTCCTTCCATCGGAGTGGCTTCCACCAGCGGGTACTGCATCGAACAGTTTCAGAGCTGGAGCACTTTTGTCCATTCGAACAACATGACCTAGCCAGCGTATCCGCTGTCTTTTTATTCGCTGGACTATGTCTATGTCGTCGAATAACATATACAGCTCATCATCCATCTTCTGCGGTATTCGCCGTTCCCAATGTTTAAGGGACCATAAATCATCCGCAAAACCTTTCTCTCAAAAACTCCTAGTGCCGTCTCATCGGATGTTGACACCGTCCACGCTTCTGCACCATAAAGTAGGACGGGAATGATGAGGGACGTAGCATTGCCATCAAATATTTTTGCATTAGTGTTCTGACTATAATTAAACTTCTTTATAAATAGTTGGGACTGAATATATTTTTTTACTTCAAAAATAAAAAATGTATAAAATATTGCTGAAGTTTAAAGCTTTATAGACCATAAGTGTTTTGAGATAGTAATAGTTATACGTTGATCTATATGTTGTTCTAGATTATGTTATATTTAGTACAACGGCAGATGATTTGTCGCTATGAATCACTTGTTTTATACCAAAAATCGGTAAAATGCTATCTCAAAAGACCAAAGCAGTGCAAAAACTACTAGTCCAAGGGAATAATAAACTCATTCACATTACTTTAACTATATTTAAAACTTTTGGTCGGCAGGAAGTTCCTGACTAATTTGTTTGCTTTTAGAATAAAAGCTGTGGAGTATTTTAGTGGAGTATTAGTAATAAGTGACCACCACAAACCCTAGCTGAACCCAAATAACATATATTAAAGGAGCGCTTCCTGGAAAGTAAAAATTTTTCGAAATGTATATTAAAAGGTATTATTTCTTCACAATTCTACAAAAATCTAAAAATAACGGAAAAGTTTAACAAATGTCCGCACCTGAGAGAAGTGCGGAAATCGCCCAGTCACTGCTCATTTAATATTAAATTTTCAGAAAACAGCACAAAATTCTACAAAAATGCATAAAGCATTGCGTTTGTGGGTGTCTCTTTTTCAAAATACTTGAAATTCACCGCACAGTTGGAATAAAAAATGATGTACATATTTTTACGTAAATTTCCACATTTACACTTACATTGGCAGAACGCGCGTGTAGTGACTCGAGAAAATTAAATTTTCCTGTGGAAGGGGATGCCACCACAGCGCTGTTTCAGCAATTTAAAGTTGGAGTTCAGCCCCAGGAGGTGTAGTACGTGCTCATCCTCGGCATTTTTCACTTGAATTTAAAATCAACTTGTTTACACATTTTCCATTTAAATTTTCTACGCATGTTTCTGATAATTCCACATAAAAGTGAATATTAAATTGAACTGTATTTTGTGCATATCAATTGTGGGGTGAGGGGATGTATTTCTCATTTAAAATCGATTGGAGTTGAATATGTTATGTGTAAGTATAGACTTTATGTTTGCTATGATGGTTTTCCAAGAAGTGAAAACAGATTAGAGTAAATACTGAATATTAATCATAGCACCGAGTCTAGTGCTGGTCTGTTGTATTTTATTTAATGAAATATTATTACTGATATTAATTTCTAATATTTTTGCTAGGTAAATTTGCAAATACAGTTGACCGTTTCTCCATACCGAATCGAACAAACAACTGGTATAAACTGGCATAATTCTATGGAAATAGAATAGTAAGCGATTATATATATACATATATATATATATATATATATATTTGGCGTAGGAAGCACTTTAAGCGATTATAGCCGAATCCACCAGAGCGCGCCACTCATTCCTCCTTTTTTGCTTTTTGGCGCCAACTGGAAACACCAAGTGAAGCCAGGTCACTTTGCACTTGGTCTTTCCACCGGAGTGTAGGTCGTCCTCTTCCGCGGCTTCCTCCTGCGAGTACTGCATCGAACACTTTCAGAGCTGGAGTGTTTCCATCCATTCGTACAACTTGACCTAGCCAGCGTAGCCACTGTCTTTTTATTCGCTGAACTATGTCAATGTCGTATAAATCATACAGCTCATCGTTTCATCGTCTGCGGTATTCGCCGTTGCCAATGTTCAGAGAACCATAAATCTAACGCAAAACCTTCCTCTCGAAAACCCCAAGAGTCGTCTCATCGGATGTTGTCATCGTCCACGCTTCGGCGCCATACTTCAGGACGGGAATAATGAGCGCTTTGTAGAGTTTAGTTTTTGTTCGTCGAGAGAGGACTTTATTTTTCAATTGCCTAATCAGTACATAGTAGCGCCTGCAAGAGTGATTCTGCGTTGGATTTCAAGGCTGACATTGTTGGTGTTGTTAACGCTGGTTCCCAAGTAGACGAAACTATCTACTACTTCAAAGGTATGACTGTCAACAGTGACGTGGGAGCCAAGATGCGAGTGCGCTGACTGTTTGTTTGATGACAGGAGATATTTAGTCTTGTCCTCATTCACCACCAGACCCATACGCTTCGCTTCTTTATCTAGTCTGGAAAAGGCAGAACAAATGGTGCGGTTGTTGCTTCCGATGATATCAATATCATCGGCATACGCCAGCAGCTGTACACTCTTGTAGAAGATTGTACCTTCTCTATTTAGCTCTGCAGCTCGTATTATTTTTTCCAGCAATAGATTAAAGAAGTCGCACGATAGTGAGTCACCCTGTCTGAAGCCTCGTTTGGTATCGAACGGCTCGGAGAGGTCCTTCCCGATCCTGACGGAGCTTTTGGTGTTGCTCAACGTCAGTTTACATAGCCCTATTAGCTTTGCAGGGATACCAAATTCAGACATCGCGGCATAAAGGAAGCTCCTTTTCGTGCTATCGAAGGCAGCTTTAAAATCGATGAAAAGATGGTGAGTATCGATTCATCTTTCTCGGGTCTTTTCCAAGATTTGGCGCATGGTGAATATCTGGTCCATTGTCGATTTTCCAGTTCTAAAGCCACACTGATAAGGTCCAATCAGTTTGTTGACGGTGGGCTTTAGTCTTTCACACAATACGCTCGACAAAACCATATATGCGATATTGAGGAGACTTATACCACGGTAATTGGCGCAGATTGTGGGGTCTCCCTTTTTATGGATTGGGCAGAGCACACTGAGATTCCAATTGTCGGACCTGCTTTCTACCGACCATATTCTACAAAGAAGCTGATGCATGCACCTTATCAGTTCTTCGCCGCCGTATTTGAGTATTAGTAAGCGATTATGTCGCCTAAATAGAGTACCAAAATTTTCTGTTACAAATTTTGAAAAGAGGGCATAGCTCAAGCTTATCTGCTTTATACTAAATGACATGGAAATTATCCGATTTTGCCCACCAACCCAGTACCAATCTTCTCAGATTATGAAGGAATGTGTATAAATAAATAATAATAGCTGTCTTTAATGCTTCAAACTTCAAAAAATTGCGAATCGAATACGCAACTGGTATAAACTGGCATAATTGAATATAAATAGAATAGTAAGCGTTTATATCACTTAAAGAAAAAGAACCAAGAAACTAGTTTACGAAAATAAATACGGTCTTCAATTCGACAAACCTCAGAAAATAATGAATCGAATAAAAAACTGGTATAAACTGGTATAATTTATAATAAATAGAAAAGTACGCGATTATACCAGTTAAATAAGGTAGTGAAATATTCTCCTGTATCTTTTTATATAAAGAAGACGTGCATACAGCTTCGTTAAGATTGATATTACAAACAACCGTTAGGTGAATAAAACTATTATACTCTCTGCAAAATATAGCGAGAATACGAAAATAAAATATCTATTAATAACTTTCTAAAACACGATGCTGCCATGAATAAAATAAGTTTTATATTTTTATAGCAAAATGCTTTGAGTTTTGCCTCATTAAAATAGTGCAGCAATTACAACAAATAATAAGAGAGTGTAACCCTATACTGTTATAAAGGCTTGCCGCACTACAGAGACCAGCAACTGCAGCAAAGCGTGCTTCACCGAGTACGGACATAAACACAAAGCCGACCTGACGACATTTTTTCCACTTCTACTGCTGTTTCTGCTGCTCCTTCGTCGTCTGCTTTTCACTTGACATTTTTCACACTTACCAAACGTCAATTGCTGTCATTGAAAATTGTGCGTATTTTCTTGTATTTTTTATTTTCTCAATATAGCATTTGCAACAGTTCATTCTTTCTTTATGTTGCAGCATGTATTTGTTGTTGCTTTTGCAAAGCTGCTTTTTTCGCAGTTTGGCAGAAGAATATGAACGGATGTTGGCAGTTATTATTATCGTCATCGACAACATTCATCTTGCATTACTGCCGCTTGGTGTTGTAGCTGTTACTGCTGCTTTGCTGTCATTATTACGAACCATATTTTTACTTTTCTATACAACTGTTGTTGTTGTTATTGTAGCTGTTGTTCAGTCTATCGTACGGCGCTGTGTCGGTTTTTAAATTATACCGTTCGCTTGTTGTTGTTGTTGCTGCTGGTGTTGTTGTTGTTGTGCGCGCACGCATAACATCCTGTTACCCTTGACAACCACCAACCCCCCACACCTCTGTTCAAAAAATACTCAACTTACCCTCATTTCACCTCGTTAGTCGCAGAAATACTACTAAATCTGCAGAAGATTCATTTAATGAGAGCGGCAGAGTCGCAATGTGAGCGCAGAGTGAGAGGGCAAAGGGTTTGTTTGTCATGAAAAGAAACATAGAAACGTGCTGGGCATATTTCATTACAACAACCAGTACAAATATTATATTGAGAGCAAACAAAAAATATGTCTCTTTTTAGATTTCCTTCATTTGCTGTTGTTGTGTTAAGTAAAGTCAGCACTCGCTGATAACCTTCGTTTCACATAAAAATACAAATCATAATAATAATCATAAAATTTCGTAGTCGCTTTTTAGGCGCTCATCAGCTTTGTATGGCGGCTGACACCTGCCGGACATTGTCAATATTTGGCAGCAACATTCTGCTGACGGGGGTCCCCAAAAAGTCCCTTAACTTGTGTGAGTGAGTGAAGACAGTAATGAATCCGGTGTATAGTTGTTGCTGCAGCAGCGTATAAATTTAAGATTTGCTAAAGTCTTCTGTTGTGCGCTGCTACTGTCATTTTCATTTCCGTTTTGCCGTCTTGCCGCTTACTTTATCGCACATCTTATCATTGCATACTTTTATGCGCCGTAACTTATGTGCTTTTATATTATTAAATATTTATGATTTAGATATTTTCAATTCAATGACTTTACTGTCAATATTTGATGGGTTTGCGTAATAAAATCGTGTAAAAGACTTTCATTTGTAATTTTCCCGATAATGTCAAACAAATAGAGGTGGGAGCGTTTGCAAAAGGGGGAGATAGTTGCTTTATATAAGAATATATAAAATATTTTTCGTATCTCAAATTATTTATACATTTTGGGTTTGTATTTCGTAGTGAACGAGCTGTATTAATGGCAACAAAGGGAGATAGGAACATCTAAATACAATATTCCTAAAGTGTTACGGTTTTCGCATGTTAAAGAATTTATTGATTGGTATATATATTCGAAAAATATGTGTAGGCAATTGAAAAGTAAAGTCCTCTCTCGACGAACAAAAACTAAACTGTACAAGTCCCTCATTTCTTTATGATGCAGAAGCGTGGACGGTGTCAAGATCCGATGAGAGTTTTCGAGAGAAAGGTTTTGCGGAAGATTTATGGTCTTCTTAAACATTGGCAACGGTGAATACCGCAGAAGATGGAATGATGAGCTGTATGTGTTGTTCGACGACATAGACATAGTCTAGCGAATAAAAAGACAGCGGCTACGCAGGCTGGGTCATGTTGTTCGAATGGACGAAAGTGCCCCAGCTCTGAAAGTTTTCGATGCAGTACGCGCTGGAGGAAGCCGCGGAAGAGAACGACCTTCACTCCGATGGAAGGACCAGGTGGAGAAGGACCTGTCAACTGCCAAAAGGAGAGATGCGTGGCGCGCTGTTGTGGACTCGGCTATAACCGAGTAAGCGGTTTCTACGCCAGTCAAGAAGAAGCTATATATTTAACCCATGTTCCATGACATATCTGCTTGATTTTTGGAACTTAACCATTTAAAAGTTAATTAGAAGAAATCAGACGACTCTTTTTAATATTCCAAATCTCTTGAAGGGTGTAACATTGGTTTAATAATAATCTGGGTACTTTAAAGTCTCGGAAGCCAAATCAATACATCCCATTCACGGATATAGTATTTTCAATATAGTATTCAGCTATATCCAGATATTGTTATACGAAGCATCCTTATCTCTAGCAACATAAATTACTATTATTAATAAGTTACTATTATTTTTCTCTTCTAAAGTCAAAATATCTCAGATGTTTGAGAAAAGTTCTCCTTATTTGTGCTAAGTGTCTTTGGTGCCCTGACAAATGGAGATGCATACTAGTTTTAAACCGACTTGAAGCGATTAATATGGGTTTCATGAACACTTTTTCATGGCAGGAGGTATGCCGCCACCTGTCATTCAAGAACCATTATGGAAGAGATTTTTTATGATATTGAGATTTCCTTTGGTAGTGTTTCGAACCCGGTCGGGTTAGTAATCTAGTAGAGAAAATACTCAAAGATAGTTTCATGAAACTGACTAAATCTTTATGAACGCGATGCGATCTTTTACGTAGGTAGGTATTGGGGATGTCAGTAGCCGCATCTAGACCTTCAGGGGGCTCTTTGTGAATCCACCGGGACTAGAATCTTCTTACACTACAATGTCCTCTCTGAAATACTATGTGGCCTTTATGAAGTTGTATAACTCAAAAAGTTGTATCTCCGCAACCTCCGACATGTCGTCGATTCTTTGCATTCGCCTAGTGTAGGGGAAAGCAGAGCTGCTTCCACATAACCCCCGCTACGGAGGTATGACTACCTTATTACAGGGGCCGACGTGTTTCGGTAAACTCCGCGCTTGAGACTGGCCTTGGGCTCTGGGCCCCAGCCAGGCTGATCCTCGGCACAGGTCACGTGACACCTTGATCCATTCCTTCTTTTTCCTCAGAATGGAACGAACACTCAAAGATAAAACCAGACCTTAGCTAGAAATCTACATACTGCAACAAGTTGGACTGTTTTAGTTCTGATACAGTCGCGACACTGTGGTATCTATTTTCAATCGACACTCTCGGGGAGCCTTCAGCTGGGAATTTCTAGCTTCGCTTGCAAAATTATTTTTAAATTTGACATTTGAAAGCAATAAAAATGGTATAAGAGAGAAGTTCAGTATCTGATTGAAGTGGTGTAATAGCTCCCGAGTTTATGATATATATACCAGTTTTTTGTTCGATTCGCAACTCTCCAATTACTGGTAAATCATTAACAACTAATACTACTAATATTCAATTTATGAACGAGAAACCTTAAACAGTTTTGGGAGCGGCTATTTAATGTAGGGACGTAGAAAACATCTTCTACAGTTTAATTGATAATTATAGACAAGGTTATCTTCTAGTTAATTTTCACCGACTAAATGAAAACATATGTATAGCAAATTGATTGTTGGGATAATAGTATTTTTAAGCTCATGTCTCCTGTCTTTAGTTAGTTCAACAGCGTGATATGTTTTTTTTTGGACAAATTCCAATGAGGTGAATCAGAAATCAGTCTTGAAGGCGAAACATAATTTTGAGTTTTAAAAACTGCTTAATATTCATTTATTTTAGCATTTAGAAGATGTCTGTAATGGTTCGAGTAAGTAGGATTTTTTATCGTATACCCCAGTTCGAAGGGTAGAAGTATTTACCGAAAGATGGCGGTGTTGCTAGGAACTTTTATCTACTAACTGAAATCACGAATATGATAGATGGCGCTGCTCTCGATATATACTAAATTGTTCAATAAAATCTTTAATTTACAGAATTCTGAAATCATCCAAAAGTTTAAAAAAAAAAATTAAAAAAAGTTCATACAAAAAAAGTATACTTTTGTAACGGTATTACTTAAAATTGATATTTATATCTAAGCTCTTCGATTAATCCAAGTTCATTTACCTATCACATCTATTTGCTTACCTTTACAACAATTTATTTACCTAAACTTATTTATATTCCAAAGTAAACTTTTTCGACTTTTATAAGCTAACAACAACAATGAAAGTTGCAAAATGGCGAAACTTTAAATAACTTGTGAAAACAATTCGAATTATTTTTGATGAGCAACTCTGTGGAAGATGCATGAAACACCATGGAAATTCCTTAATATTTTGATAAGTTAGTGAAGATAGTTGTTGAACATTCAGGAAGGGAAGAGTAAGGAAGGAAATGCTGAAATCCAATAGGGAGCAACGTTTGCTTTCATTTGCGGCTGAGCAGGTCAAAAGGACTCAACTATAATACTAAAATACAGTTGGACAAAGCACAAAAAGCGCACAATGTATGGCGAAACGAAATTGAATAAGCGAAATTCTAACGAAAATTCAGCAGAAAAACAAAAAAAAAAATGTTTTTTTTCGCGTCAAACAGAAGGGAAGTGAAAGAGAATACATAAATGCGTAGCAAGAAACAAAAAGAAAGTTCACCAAAAGCAGGCCAGCACCGCCAATATGAATTCTAAATACCAGTTTGCCTGCTGACCATGTGTAGCGCCTAAATGTATGCTGTGCGCCAAGCGTAAATAATATTCGACATTTCGGACACAATTTCCCTTTTTCCACGCGCTCAAAACTTTTACTAATACTGAGAGTTTCAGCGTTTTTTCCACGGATTTGCCTCGCTTTTTTTACCCCTCTTTGCTTTTTTTTCCTCTCTGTTGGTACTCACACGAACACTCACTCTCGGATGCTGTATGCTGTATTCTGAGTGAGTGCTGCCTTGCTCGCTGCCAATAAGCTTAAATAAGCTGATGGGATAAATATAGATGAACCCATCAATGGCGTTGCCGGCAAAAATTTTTGTTATGAAACAACTACAACAACAACAGTCACAATGAAGTTGTGGAATTACATAAACAAAGTACAACAACAACAAATTTATTTCTGAATTTGCAAAAACAAATGAATTTATGAAAATACAAAAACATACTACAACAAAAACATGTTTTTATAAATTCACAAAGAGAAAACTACAACAACAAATGAATTTATGAAATTACAAAAACAATTATCAGAAAAAATATTATTTTCCTGCCGGCAAATAAATGACAAGTGTGACGCCAATCTTATGCCATGCCATGCTATGCCTCAGTATATGTATATAACAGTATCGGCACCCGGAAGTATTTGTAAAGCAGCAAATGAAGAAAAGAGAATATGAATAAAGTGTAGGACACAAGATTTGCTTGCCACTCATTGTGGCAGCGAAATTGACATTTTAAGCCATCAAATGAAACGCTTACGATAGCTTACGGAAAATTGAGAGGGCCGGCGGAAGAAACCGTAAGTAAATGTAATTCGTGGTGGACAAGTTTGCGTGGATTAATGGATATAACGATAAATGACAAAGTTGACAATGGGAATATTGCGAAATATATATTTTTGGTTTTTTGGGTGAATGAGACAAGCCGAAATAAAAAAATTAATAATAACAAAAAATGGTGGAAAATAGGTTTCGTAGAAATCAAAAAAATAAAATAAAATAAAATAAAATAAAATAAAATAAAATAAAATAAAATAAAATAAAGTAAAATTAAAAGTAAAAGTAAAAGTAAATTAAAATAAAATAAAATAAAATAAAATAAAATAAAATAAAATAAAATAAAATAAAATAAAATAAAATAAAATAAATAAAATAAAATAAAATAAAATAAAATAAAATAAAATAAAATAAAATAAAATAAAATAAAATAAAATAAAATAAAATTAATTAAAATAAAATAAAATAAAATAAAATAAAATAAAATAAAATAAAAAAAAATAAAATATAGAGGAACTCGTTTAAAATCTGGCATCGACAGTAAAATTTTAAAATTTGTATTATGCCCTGGTCGAAAATTTCGATTTATGGAAGGAAGTTTGTATGAAATTTAACTTCTATTGCCAGTTCAAAAGTTCGAGTTATGGAGACCTTCGACTAATAGAAGTTCGAGCTATGGAAGTTCCACTGTATTATAAATATTTTTTTTATAATTTTTTTAATAAATATTTCTTTATAAATAAAATTAAATTTAACTATTACAAATATTTTTTAATTTATTTATTGATTTTTCTTTAATTCAAAAATTCACAAACAATATTATAAAAAAAATCAAATATCACAAAATAAGTTTTATAATTTTCAATGAAATTTTTTTTTTAAATTAAATTTTCCAATTTTTTTTTAAATCTTTTAAGCTTCATTCCAGCAAATAATCGCATAAATGAATTTTTGAAATCAAAATTGCGCCTGTCCGCGCACTAAACCCATTCAAAGGCAGCCAACTGTCAATCAAAGTGGTGCTCAAAGAGTTTAGAACGCCACTATGATTGCGACGAATGGCGTTTTGGTCAGCATGTCAAGGTCAAAGGCGCTATATACATAAAAACTACGCCATGAATGCAGGCATTTGGGCATATAAATATGACTAAGCGCACACATAATTTGACGAAACACGAAATTATTGCAGGCGACGAACTCAAGCTACGATCACGAAAAGGTCCATTCAAAAGCGCCACGCAGCTATTTAACCCAACAAAACGGTCATAAAAGTGTAAGCCGAAAGGCATGAATAACATAAACGGCACATACACACATACTAAAGCATATATGCTTTCATATTTATATATATTTGTGTATTTGTATCAGCATGTCTGTCATGCATGCAACGGAAGTCAGCGTAAACGCATAAAAGTCAAAGCTCAAAAATTAACAGAGCAAAACGTGAAAATCATGCAAGCGAGGCATATTTTTGGGCGTGGTACATGTTGTGATAGTTGTACACACACACACATGCACACACGCGAACTTGTATGTGTTGTTTTTATGTATTTACAAAATGCCGTTAACAAGTTGTAGCGCGTATGTTTGTTGTTATTATTGGCATTGCGCGTATTTGTTTCATGTTTATTGTTATTGTTGTGTGTCTGTGTACGGCTGCGTCTTCGCAACACTTTGCGCCTCATAAAACGCTAAGTGGGCCACATAAAGTTATCACACATGTATTTCGCACATTTCACTTCGTAATTTGGTACTAATTTTTTGTTGAAAATATTTTGTTGATATTCTTTTCGTTACGCCAGTGAGTTTATAAATGTTAGTTTAAACTGTGTGCGATTTGTGTTTGATTGCTATAAAAGTACTGGAGTATATGAAGGGTGTTTTTTTAATGTGGTTTTCAAGAAGAATTAAAACGCATATAATTTCATGTTTTGGTTAGGTCGAATGAATTCTATAGCCGAGAGACCCAATTTTCCAACAATTTTTGCAGCATCGGGCGTCGTATGTCAGCAAAAGACCTGCTCCAAAAAGTGTATTGCCTCATCTAAAAAAACTTCTGAAAGGAACTGTTCAGAAATATTTATAAAAAAAATATTCAAGCGACAACAATGATCGAATGGGAAAGATATAACTCTAAATAATATATAAAAGTCAAAAATGGAATTCAATTATACTACTGTTATTGTTATGGTAATGTTAAATATTTCCAAAATAATTCTCAAAAAACTTTTTGGTTAGTCCACCAAAGGTAGTTTTCTGCACAATATCGGCAGGTTAGAATAACATAAGATTCTAGTAATTCGAGAATAAAAACCAAACAGGGAATTTGTCATTAAATCTAAAGCTATTGGTCTAAATTGACGTTGAGCAACACCAAAAGCTCCGTCATGATTGGGAAGGACCTCTCCGAGCCGTTCGATACCAAACGAGGTTTCAGACAAGGTGACTCACTATCGTGCGACTTCTTTAACCTGATGCTGGAAAAAATTATAAGAGCTGCAGAGCTAAACCGAGAAGGTACAATCTTCTACAAGAGTGTACAGCTCCTGGCGTACGCCGATGATATTGATATCATCGGAAGCAACAACCGCGCCGTTTGTTCTGCTTTTTCCCGCATGGATAAGGAGGCGAAGCGAATGGGTCTGGAGGTGAATGAGGACAAGACGAAATATCTCCTGTCATCAAACAAACAGTCGGCGCATTCGCGTCTTGGCTCCCACGTCACTGTTGACAGTCATAACTTCGAGGTCGTAGATAATTTCGTATACCTGGGAACCAGCATCAACAACACGAACAATGTCAGCCTCGAAATCCAGCGCAGAATAACTCTTGCCAACAGGTGCTACTTTGGACTGAGTAGGCAATTGAACAGTAAAGTCCTCTCTCGACGAACCAAAATCAAGCTCTACAAGTCGCTTATCATTCCCGTCCTGCTTTACGGTGCAGAAGCTTGGACGATGTCAACATCAGATGAGACGACACTAGGAGTTTTCGAGAGGAAAATTTTGCGCAAGATTTATGGTCCTCAGAACATTGGCAACGGCGAATACCGCAGACGATGGAACGATGAGCTGTACGAGTTATACGACGACATTGACATAGTTCAGCGAATAAAAAGACAGCGGCTACGCTGGCTAGGTCATGTTGTCCGAATGGACGAAAACACTCCAGCCCTGAAAGTGTTCGATGCAGTACCCGCCGGAGGAAGCCGAGGAAGGGGAAGGCCTCCACTCCGTTGGAGGGACCAGGTGGAGAGCGACCTGGTTACACTTGGGATCTCCAACTGGCGCCGAACTGCGAAGGAGAGAGACAGGTGGCGCACTATCGTCGCTTCGGCTATAACCGGCTAAACGGTTGCAACGCCAATCACACACATTGGTCAGGTTATTCATCTCATGAAGTTATGGTTACAGAACGACATTTCAGTATAAGGTAATCTAGATAACTTGAGGGATATAACCTGTTGTGGGATCTCTCATATTTTCTTAGTTTTCTTAAGATCATAACTATCTATCATTCTTTGGTTTCCAGTTTTGGTCGATCCAGCCGTAGATACGTGAGATTGCAGTATTTCCAATGAATACTATACCTTTTCATATGATCTTCAGGGTTCCGATAACATTCTGACCAAAGCGAAGTCTGAAGTGAAAATAAGTTAAAGGCTAAGGCTCATAGTGACTCTACTATAAATGACCAACAAGTCAAAGAAGGCGGAATGATGAACGACATAAAAATGTTCTAATAATATATTTACAGAGTTACTGTTTTCAAATCTTAGTGGATCTATGGATCTATTTTAAAATATCAGCTTTAGCTTCAAAAGTTTGTAGTAAACTCTGTAACTCTGTGTGTTTAAAACAAGCTGATTTCAAATACCTCTTACCGCGGGTCGGGGAAAATATTTGAAACACCAAGCTTGAGTGAGAACTATTTCATTCTGATTTTATTTTGGTTTTTTACTTACTTATATACAAATTTTAGAATTATCTTAAGAACTAATTATATATGTATGTGTGTATGTCTATATGTATATTTTATATGTTGCACGATAAGGGGTTATTTCAAATGCAAACAAGCAATTGCCCAAATGTATTTTTATAACCAATAGGTTATCTTGTGCATACATATAAATGTGTTTGTTGAGTGCATGCATGTTGCATATAGATGCATGCGTGCCTCATATAAATGTATGTGCGTTGCATATATTAATGTATGTATTATATGTATGTATGTATGTATGCTCGTTAAATATATTTGAACATACATATTTATGCTCAGTGGACTGTATGTGTTATTACATTTTTCTTATTTAATATTCTTAATATGTAGAGTAATAAATAAATGTATATATATGTATTGCTACATAAAAACTAAGTGTGGCCTTTTGACTCCAACATACATGTTCATTTTTGAACTCTGTGACTAAGTATGGAGTTGAGCTTAAAAGCCTCAAGAAGTTAGCGAAAATAACCGAGATAGATGTCTCACGATGGAAGTGAGTTGAGGAAATCTCAGATAGTCCTATATGACACTCATCTATGACATTTTTTCTTCAAACATCTTCAGACGGACACTGAGTGGTATAACAATATTCTACTTACGCCCAAACTAAAGTCAAAAATCATCTCCGCTCTATTGTTCAGCATTCAATTATATTTAACAAATTAACACCATGGAACATTTATGTTGATTCTCGTGGTGACAAGAGTAATGACCTTGAAATTGTTCTACGAGGTAAATTTTATGGAATTATTATTAGGTCTACAACTTTGCTTCCGCCGTTTTTTTGTAAATTTGAGGCTTTTTTCATTTAGGACAGCCTCATCCGAAAGCATTCGATGAGCCTCAGCCGCACTTTTCTTGGAATTAAAAAGGAATAGCAAAATGTCCCGCAAATGACATTTTCAGTTGAGAATAAGTTTGGGATGCAAACAAATCTCTACAAATATTTTGTTGGGTTAATGTTGACACAAATGTACAAGATCGATATAAAACGATTTAATCGATTTAATCGACCAGTGCTTAACCCTAGAGACAACTATTGGAATAACGGCAAAAGCAAAGTTGTAGACCATTCTGATCTTGAAATGGCCCTTGACTTGGGCACAAATAACGGTTTATTTCCCGAATTATACCATACTTTAAATGAATAATATTTATAGCTTCCATTTATAAAGAACTTAGTCGGTATAAAGAAATGTATACCAGACGTAAAATTCATTTAAGTTCGTCTTGAGGGTCTTGTGATTATACTATACTTTTTCTAATTATTATTACTCCACCAAATTTCAGTATACGCTTCAAGATCTTAACTCTCAGATTTCAATATAGCGTCAAAACTGAAAAACAAATATATTTGTATGCGTGTTAGTGTTTGTTGGTGTTTTGTACGGTCAACGGTTTGTTCAACAACTTCCGGTATGGGAATCAACAACAACAAACAACAATAACAGCAGCAAATAAAACAAAGCCTGCATAAACAAAATGTGTACAACAAGACCTTTGTACCACTGCTGAATACAATAATAATTGGTAGTACAACAAAAACAGTAATTGTTATTACAAAAACAGCTACAATAAGTAAAACAATAACCATAATAATGGCGTTCTGCTGCGCACTCACACATCAATTTATGCACAAAAGCAACAATTTAATGGACATTAAGCGTGATGTTAACAGTTAGATGCTAGGGTGTGTGTGTTGGTGTATATTAGCTATACAGTTATATATGTTTTTGTTGTTATATATATATATATATATATGTATGTGTGTTTTGTTGTTTATTATTTCTCTGTATTGCTTGCAACGGAAATGTAACAACAACAAACTCATTGACTAACTGACAGACTGACGAAGATTAATATGACGCGTAAGCGACGCTTATATGTATGCGTGTGTGTGTGTGTGTTTCAGTGTATGTGAGCAACGTTTTGGGCATAGATAAAGAGGCGAATGGCAAGGCGAGTGTTAAGTGCACACGTAGAGCGGAAGTCATCATTATTTTATGCCATTAACTGTGAGTGCCAAAGGAAGAAGCACTTGTATTAGAAGTGGGTAAACAAATATATGCATGTACGTATGTATATAATTAAAGGAGGTGGAATATACATATTTTCACGTTTATAAAGGTATAAGCTAAATATTTCAACGCTCTTTTTTATATATGGATGTCATTCTATATATATACTGGAACAAAAATTAAAATTCTGAGAAGCTCAACTGCTCCATTTTTGTTGGAATTTATATAAGAAATGTGTGGTTAGGCTTAGAAAATCAAAAAAATTAGTGGAGTTTACATCAGTCAACTTCCGTTTCAAGCTTCAACTTTAACACTAGACTCTCTTCTTTAGAAATTTTCGCAATATTTGCTATATAATGATGCCATAAGTATTTTTTTCTAAACAAAATTCTTGCACACACACACAGACAAACATACTGGCTTTTGTGTATTCATAATCACACATGTATTTTAAAAATTTTCTAATTTCCGCTTGCTGAAGCAGCTATTTATCTATAAAAAGCAGTTATTTTTAGCATTTTATTTACCTGTTTTGCATATGCCCACATATTTATTGCTGCTAACTGTTAATAATTTATTTATAGCGCTGCTGCTGCCAACAATTGAAGGATGCATAGATGCCAACGCGTTGGTAAACACAAAATAAAAAATTTTCCAGAATAATTTAAATGCAAAGCTATGCCAGTAATGCAGGTGAACTAGCAGGTGAAGAGAAAGGAGAGAAAAAATAAAAATAATTATAATGAAAATTAAAATGAATTTTAATGAAAATAAATTAAAATGAAAATACATAAATACTAAAGTGAATTTATAAATAAAAGATAGGAAATTTGCGGAAAAATTCATAAGAGATGTGGCAGAAAATTACAGTTATATACATATATGCTGATTATAATGTGTGCAATAAAATGAAAGTGAAAGAAAAATAAGTAATTTTGAAAAGTGTTGCGTGAAATTTACTCATTTGAAATTTGAAATTTTCGGAAATTAATAAAAATAATAAAATAAAATAAGAAATAAATTTATAAAAAAAAAACATTAAATTATGAATAAAATTAAAACTGTTGCTAAATTAATGCATTAAAAATCATATTTAATGCATTTAAGCTTAAATTTATATAACAAGTGTGCAATTCTGTCCGCCTAAAGTTCCTGAAAATCACTCATACGCACTGGTGCACCAACACTGACTTGCATATTTGTTAGCTACACACATGAGTCTATGAGCAGGAAAGGAATAGTAACAGTACTGTAACAAGCGAGTCATTCAGCTGGGCAGCTAAACTACACCAAAAGTAAACGCAAACTATACTTCCCTTCAACCTTTAACTAAAGTAAGCACTTGCTGGCTGACTTTCTTGCTAGAAAAGCACTAAAAAAATTGTTTTTGTAATGGAAAAGTGGTAAAAATATTAAATAACGGTGATTTTGAGTTAACAAAATTTCTAAAAAAATAAAAATATTAGATTAAAAAGTTATCAAGTGCGAAATGAAGTTGTGAAAAAGTGTAGAAAAAGTGAAAAATATTCATTCTAAGATAAGAGCAAACACCGCAAAAGCAACAACCAAAAAAAAAATTGCGCCACAAGCATTAATACTTCAGCTTTTAAAGTAGCCTACAAGTCGCCGCTAAGCTCTAAACAGTAAATCCATCAGTGCAATTTGAAGAGCAGCGAAGCAACCAGCAAAACTTCCGCCGCCAGCAGCTGCCTTGACGCAAGAAGAAGAACAAAGGCACACAAAAATTTCAAAAAAAAAAACAACAACAAAAAATAAATAAATAAAATAAACATTACAATCTTTCAACATCACACCAGTTAAAACATACAATAACAAATATATATATTAATATATAATACCAAACAACAACATTATCAGCAAGTCCAAAAGAGTGTAAAAAGGGCTAAGGCAGCAACGAAAAAGTTTTCCAACTGTTAAAAAGTTTCAGCATACGTTCCAACGTTTTACGAAAAGTGAGTACATTTTTATAAATACCAACACATATATGTATGTATATAAGCAAGTACATAAAGGATTACATAGACATATGTATGAACATACTTATATAGGCATGTTAGTATGTATGTCTTATGTGTGTGATAGGCACATCAATAGCTCAATCTAGCTTAGCTAAAGTTTTTCTACTTGCAAAGTATTATCTAATGTTCCTCGACACATACACACGCATACTTGTAAGCCTACATATAGAGACACACACATATACATATGTTCAAAGTTAGCTCTTTCCTGTGGCATTTTTCTTTCATTCTTGTTGCGGCATCCTTCAAGTTTATCCCTTCGATTCATCCATCAGCGTGTGTAAACCCATTAAAATTCAATTAGACGCAATAAAGAAAGAGAGCGGAAATTTAACCCAAAAATGGTGAAATGAAAAGTTCGAAGAATTTAAGAAAAAGTTACTGGAAATTTCCCGCATTTACGGCTATTAGACAAATTACTGCGCATATTAAGTTAGGAATAACTTTATTTAGATTTTTAATAATTTTTTTCACTAACATGTAATTTAAATTTTATCTAAATTTTTTCTAGTATCAAAAAAAAAAAAAATTAAAAATTGTTGAGAATTTTTTTTAAATTGTAAATTTCAATTTTTTTTATTTTTTTTCTTAAATAATTCCAAATTGTATAATTTTTTAATAATTAATTTAATTTTATTTTATTTTATTTTACTTTATTTTCTTTTATTTTATTTTATTTTATTTTATTTTATTTTATTTTATTTTATTTTATTTTATTTTATTTTATTTTATTTTATTTTATTTTATTTTATTTTATTTTATTTTATTTTATTTTATTTTATTTTATTTTATTTTATTTTATTTTATTTTATTTTATTTTATTTTATTTTATTTTATTTTATTTTATTTTATTTTATTTTATTTTATTTTCTTTTTATTTTATTTTATTTTATTTTAATTTATTTTATTTTAGTTGGCAACCCTGACGTACGGTTTTATTGACAAATATTGCTTACTTTTCGCTCCAACATTGTTTTCATAACGGCATCACTGCTTCAGCGAGTGCACAAAATCTCGACTTCTTAAACTTCCGTTATGCGAAGCAGCACATAAAACGGAGGTGTTTTAAGTGCCTCAATTTTAATTATGAAACATAAAAACTTTGCTCGCCGAAAGTTAGCGAAATGAGCAACAAAAACGCGCACAATAATAAACGAAACAGACACAAAGCAGCACAAATGTGGCGAAATAAAGATATTTTTGTTGCGTAATTAGAATTTTAATTATGATTTGATGATTTCTGCTTCACTAATATTAAAAAAAAAGCATTTCAAAATAATTAAAGTAAGGTAAAAGCTTATGAAATGCCGCTACTTAGGCGATCATTGGCAAGAAAAATGAAAAATAAGTTTCTAATTATGATTCGCAGAAACAACAATGCGCCCAAAACCACCCTACCGAGACGCGTTTGCTGCCACAAAACTGAAAGCACAAAAGAACTTTCGCGCAAACCTCCTTTGTAAGCAACGAACGCGGTATACCAAAATCGCCAAAAAGCAGCCAGCAAAAATGAATTGAAAGTGGGGCACTTTAAATTTGCCTAAAAATAGCTGTACTTGTATGTAAGGCCTTTGCAAGGCAGTACATGTTGCTGCAGCAGCTGTCAGACAGCCTAAAAGTATGCCAAACTCAAGAGTGCTCGTTCAAACTCAAGCCTTTTATTCGGTGTTGCAAGCAGATAAATATGCCAAATTTATCTTAGTTGAATGAATCTGCGTTTTTGGGGCGAAAGTAATAAAAGAAAAAATATATTATAAATTTGTATGAAAGCAGTGTGGGAAAATGGTGCGATTTAAATGCACTTTAAAGAGTGATTATAGGCTGGTAAAATGGTTTAACTAACTTTTTGTACTTAAATTCTTAACGTGAATATTATGATCTAATAAAGCTTCAATTGAGAAGTTCACCATATCTTGCATTATATTGTATTAAACATTTTAGCACCCAATTAGTACTAAATTTTTTAGTACAAAGTTTTTAGTACAAAACTTTTATTAAAATTTTTTAGTACGCAATTTTATAACAAAACAACAACTGTTTTTTTGGTAGCAAACTTTTTTAATATGGTAAAAAATATTTTGGGAGAAAACGCTGATTGAGGAATATTTCGGTAATAATACAAATTTATTAGTACAAGGCCTTTAGTACTAAATTTTAGATAAAAATAAGTTATATTGACAGTAAAGACATTTTTTTATAATTTTTTATACAAAATATTCAGCGAAAATTTACTAAAAAATTTTTAGTACAATTTTTATTTATTTTTCGAATTTAACTTTTAGTACTTAAGATATATTTACACTCAATTCCTTCTTCTGGGTAGCTCACATTAACGTTATACACTCCTCGACAATAGGTTAGATGCATCCGTACTTACAATAGCATTCAGCTTAGAACTTTTATTTTGGTTTCAATCAAATAAAAATTGATATGCAAAATCCATGGTTTTCAGTGATATTTCAGGAATAATATTCAAAAGATTTTAGAAAATAACGAAATTGTGTTTTTCAAACATTTCTACGTCATTTAGCGAATTCTCATTTCAAGTAACTGTAATTGTAGTAATTGTAACTGCAACAATTATTGGTTCTTTATCTTCGCATTACTTTCTTCTTCATAAACTTTCCATGCAGGTCAACTCCAAATGTTTTCAAATATGTTAAGATCCGGAGAATATATTGGCCAAGTCATGATATTAACGTTTTGACTCGAAAAAAATAACTTAACTAATCGACCGTTATGAATCGGGACATTATCTTGGTGAAAAATCCAAGGGATTCATCTGCAGAGATATTTTAATGATAGAAATACTGACTCTAATGTTGTTTTAAAGCGCTCACCGTTCATTCCTTTATTTCCGATCAATAAGAATAAAATCAATTGTTCATTACCATTACCCACTTATGATGGCGGCTTAAACACACTTCTTCTTTAATCATGAAAATAATATTGAAAGCCATCGGGTCCCTCTAAATTAAAACGTTTTTCATAAGTAAAACAACTGAACACCGATCATTGAGTCGAGTATCAAAATGAACCCTCCAAAGCATATACTCTTCCGTAAATTGAAGCCCTTTCTCTTTCCAAATGGCATTCAGAAGTGGATTTTTCATTACTTTTAACCGCTAAAGATGTTTTGCATTGTACGCGAAACGGTTGAAAAGTAGGTGTTTACTCCGTAATTCACTGATCGTAGATGCCGACTTAGTAGAACTTTAACCAATTCTCACAATTTAATGATCCGTTTTGTTTTGCGCCGTTTAAATTTTTTTTCATATTCCTCTGAATCTTTTAAACATCTATCGACAGTTTTGGAACGGCACGTTATTTGTTTGGCAATATTTCGATTCAGTAGTCTTTGTGATTGAAAGAAGTCTATTTTTAGGCCAGAAAAGGCATCGTAATTTTTCTGTTACAAAGAGTAACATTTGGTGCATTATGGTACTATTTGATTAATAAACATTTCAGTACACAAATTAGGTACAAAGTTTTATATAGTTTTTTTTTTAGAAAATTTTTTTAATTTTTTTTTAAACAGTTGTTTAAAGTCTAAATACGAATTTGAGAATATAGTTACTTTTTTGAGACTTTCAACTTCTAGTACTATTTTATTAATAATTATTTATTTAGTACATTAGATTAGATTAGAATATATAGTGAGGATTGCACCGCGACCTAAGGTCTATTGTGCCCTCTCAAGTTATCACAGCACCCACTTCAACCCCGTCTCGTTAAAAAATCTTAACAGTGTTGCAGGGCTGATGCATGCGATACTTCCTCTTTGGGGATAAAGAGACCCAATTGTCTGTCCCCTTTCCTTCGCGATCGCCGGGCAGTCAAGAAGTAAGTGCTCTGGTGTCTTCGCCTCTGAATCACAGAATCGGCAAAGATCCGACGAGTGGATTCCCATTTTGTGCAGATGACACCGTAGTGGCCGGTATATAATGCCACTAATTGTCTCAGTTTGTTCCTGGGGAGCGCCATTAACTGTTTGAATCTTTTTAGATTGTATCAGGAACAGTTTGGAGTGACGAAGTCCCCGCATGTGCAACCAACAGCGATTCCTGCTTGCTGCCTTCTCCTCTTTCAGGCGGGTTGTAAGAACATGCCGACCAACCGCGATAAAGGGCTCTGGACCGATTGGGCTGGTGGCCGCGGCCTTCCTTGCTAGTTGGTCCGCGAATTCGTTTCCCTGTATTCCTTTATGCCCTGGAACCCAAGCTAGGGTTATGCTGTTATTGCTGCAAATCCTGTTAAAAGTATGTATGCAGCCCATGACCAGCCCCGAGTCCACCTCGAAGGATGATAGTGCCTGGAGAGCTGCTTGGCTATCGCTGATAATAGCTATGGTAGCCCCTGTCCAATATTACCCCTGCACACTTGGTAATGGCATAGACTTCAGCTTGGAAGATGTTGGGGAATTGACCCATGGATAAAGAAGAAGATATTTGAAGTCTAAAAACGAATTTGGGATTTTAGTATAGGCTAATAATATAAAAATAATAAATTTTTAGTACACTCTTCATATAAAAACAACAACGAAATGAAATCGCAATAAATTTTTTGGTACAAAATGTTAGTACTAAATATTTATTCTGCCAGTTATTAGTACATAACTGTTGATGATTTCATTTAAATATAAATTTTATATTTTTGTATTTGTGTTGTAATTTATTTTTCCACAATTAACAATATTATTTGTTAATTCTAGCAATTAAACAATACAGCGCACTTCAAGCTGCTATGTGAGTAGCATATTTTTAGGCGCTTTTCAACATTTTAAGCACTTCAAATGTATTTTGACTGTACAAAGCTGAAGTACTTATAGACTTGCTATTGAATATCACTTGAAATTTAATACAAAATAAATAAAAATAAAAAATTAATCTCTTTTCCGTGGTGTGCTTTTGGGCGCATATCAGTTGCCTTCGGCTAATATAAGTATGTAGTTAATAAGCAAAGTTTGTGAAATAAATTTTAATTAATTTACGAACAGTAACAAAATGTGCCAATGAGTGCGGACGAGTGTGGCTGCGTGCGTGCGCGGTATTAAGTGTATTATACACATACTTATATACGAACAATTAATATATATTTTACACACATATAATGCTAATCGGATTAAATTTGGCTTCGCCGCAGAACACATACCAGCATACACACATGCGCGTGCAAAAGCCAACAATTAAAACTAAGTTAGCAGCACATTTTAATAATTTCATAATTAATATGCAAAGGAGCGCAGGTACACTGCTTTGCTGGTGTATGTGTGTATATGAGTGTGAGGTTTTTTGTTTTTATTTTTTATTTTTCAAGTGTACAAAACTCACGTATAAATATTTAATTACCTTGAAGCGGCGCAACTAAGTAGCTGCAAGGTACTAAGCAAGTCACGCACGCAAACACACACACCTACATACATATATATTTACTTCTATTTGTATGACTGTGTAGGTGTGTGTGTGGAAAATTTCCTTTTATATGCTTGTATATGAATATTAAATATGGAAATCACGCAATTTGGCTTTTATGCTTGGTGTTCCGCAAAAATCTGCGCATAGTTTTAGGCGCGTAAACGCATTAAAAGCCACACACACACACACTCATACATACAAGCGACACATTTTGTTGTTAACAAATGTGCCAAACAAAATGAACGATGGGTGCCGAGCCGTGTATTAAGTCGTCAAGTTGTAATGCTGTCGCCTTTATATGCACATTTCGTAAAAAAATGCGACAATGTCACGTTAGCGCGCCTAAAAGCATGCTGTGCATATGAAAAAAAAAAAACAAAATGAAAATAAATAAACTATGAAACCAGGCAACGCAGGAAATAAAAAAATATGAAAGCGTAATAAAAGCAAGCAGTCAGTGAGTGAAGTGAAAAAAGCTCGCTAAAATAAAGCGTCAACAAAGCGTTGCTAATTCAAGGCTTCTTTCTTTCTTTCCTGCTCGCGTTTGTTTTACACGGAAATGTCATTTTTGCTTTATTCCTTTTTTTGTTGTCGTTATTACATATTTTGTTGTTATTATATTCATGTATTTCTTGCGCGTTGTTTAGAAATTTTCGGCACGCACACAGAGCGCTGCACGTGGTGGTCGCTAATGACGATGATGGGTGGGGAATAGAGAGTATATATACACTCCAACAAATATTTTTATATACAGAAGAAAAAAATATTTCTGATTCGTTAGTAAAATTTGTTGTGAGTGCGCTTAGTTAGCCATTTTTTTTTTTCAAAGTAGTCATATATTACAGCTAGGTGCGTAATGCTTTGGTCTATTACCTCTGTATATGTACGTAGATAGTCAACATTCAACGGTCAACTGTGATTGCTTTCCCGTCAAATGAGCGAGAAAATATGAGCGCTACACACTAATGAATAACGCTTATTTAAATAGATGAAGACAAATTGCTTGCCTACATTTAGGCGCAGTTGATAATAAATATAGAAATTGGTAGTTGGTGGGAGTAATGAGCGAAATTTGCACTCATTATTATTATCAGTGGGAGTAATATTTAATGGCAAAAGGTGAACTAATTTTGTTGCATTGGAAGAGAATTGCTTATTTGAGGGAATAACGGGTGTTTTTAAGATAGACATATGTATGTGTGTTTATACTGTGTAGGTTATAAATATGTGTGAATATGGTAAAAATAATAATATTATGTTTTCAAACAAAAAAATCGCAAAAGATAGAGTTGCCACATATTTATAAATCAAACAACTTAATCAGGATGTTTAAAATAAATTTCATCCTGAAAATAGTGTACAATCTATTTCTAAATATAAAAAAAACATTTCATCGTAACTTACAGGCTCTGAGAGCAATTAATTTGTAATATGATATTTATTTAAAATTTTGAAAAGCATATAATAGAGTTGGCATCTGGTTTCTTTAATTTTAAGAACATTTTTTTAAAGCATTTGTGGACTTCTAAGTTTAAAGAATTTAAAAGAACTGCTTTGGTATTAAAATACTCCCTACATTAGGTTAGGTTCTAAGGGTGTTTCCTAAAGGAAAACACACGTAGACTATAAAAGACAGTCCTTTGTGAAACCTGGATCCTCTCTAGATTAGCAATTATGAGTCACAAAGCGCCCTGAACCTACTACAAATCTGTATTTATTTTTAACTTCTATATTCGCTTATTCGCGAGCTTGCTCGAAAAAGTGAGATCCGAGAAATATTTTTATTGATCTTGCAAAGGCGGGACATTCCAAAATAAAGTGATGAGATGATTCCACCTCGTCCTCCTCCAACAACTTCTTACAGCTAGCATCCGGTAAGATTTTTTACCTTACAGTGTGGATCTCGATGGGACAATAGTCAGTAAGAACCCCTACGACTAAGCAGAGGTAAACTTTACAGATGGCGAAGAGATCGGTAGTCCTCCTGCGGTTTACCTTGGGCCAGAAGCGACTGCGCAAATGCTAATTTTATATTTTTTATTTTATATTTTATATTTTATATTTTATATTTTATATTTTATATTTTATATTTTATATTTTATATTTTATATTTTATATTTTATATTTTATATTTTATATTTTATATTTTATATTTTATATTTTATATTTTATATTTTATATTTTATATTTTATATTTTATATTTTATATTTTATATTTTATATTTTATATTTTATATTTTATATTTTATATTTTATATTTTATATTTTATATTTTATATTTTATATTTTATATTTTATATTTTATATTTTATATTTTATATTTTATATTTTATATTTTATATTTTATATTTTATATTTTATATTTTATATTTTATATTTTATATTTTATATTTTATATTTTATATTTTATATTTTATATTTTATATTTTATATTTTATATTTTATATTTTATATTTTATATTTTATATTTTATATTTTATATTTTGTATTTTATATATTTTATATTTTATGCTAATGACTGACCAACACCTGCCCAGCTCAGCCGGGGCCCATATGTGCTCCTATATATTTCCATGCTATTAATGAGAGACTGAAGTTCCCAACCTTGCAAGCTCATCAGTCTTACAAATTGCCGCGATTCCGCTGTGACCAGAAACTCAGACCAATCTAATCGAAAAGCATAACGATGCCACCGATAGTGAAGATATCCTTAAACAATCTTGAGCGTATAGTCAGTGAACTCAAGGCTAGTATCGTCGCTTTACTATCGGAATATATATCCGCCTTGAAAAGCACTGCAATAGTCGAGAAGCCTGAACCTGAGGTTGATGCGCAGTTCCCCACCTTTCCCGCCAACTTCGACTCATCCGTGAAGATTCTCATCGCGCCTTTCCTACATCAATTCCTTCCCGACCAAACTCTTGAAGGAATAAGAGCAGAGAGGGAGTATCTCTTAGAGCTTAACAAAAGAAAAGTAGTGCTTATGATTATTATTTACTATTTTACAGCTTTTCTCTCGTCTAAACTTTTGTCATTCCTTTTTGTTGCCTTCTCCGATTATTTACTATTAAAGTGATATGAATAATTATTAGACTCGATTACGCAAGCAAAGAGCTCTACATATTTAATATATTCATATATTTATAAATAAATTATGAATTTCTAATAAGCTAATTGTAAGTGGGCGTGTCGTCTGTTTTTCTCGGCACGCAATGTACGCACACGCACGAATAAATAAAAGGGGAAGAAACATGGTCATACAAAATATTTTTTTTTGCATATAAATTGCTTGCGATTGTGTAATATGTAATCCTAAGATTTAATTTAATGTCAAAAAGTCTTTTCTAAAAAAGTAATAAATCAAGTTATTGCAATGTAGAACACACTTTATTGATCCACACTAACAGCATTCATGTGAAATTGTCCATACAACAATATATCCTTTAATGTATAATTTTCAAAAGAAAAAAATTACTCAAATCTCTTTCAAAAATTAGTAAAATCCAGACAAGAAAATAACAAGAACTGCCTAGCAAAAATACAATATTTATCGAAGAAAAATTGCTTAACTTCATATATAGTAAATACCTTTAAGCAGAAACAATATATCGTATCCCCTAAATGTATACTACGCACACCCTAAATGTATGCTACACATATTTAATAACCAAGTTTGCGAAACAATCAATAAATTGTGATTAAATAACTTTGTGCGCCACACAAGCATACACACAGAGATAGTACAATTTACTATAAAAAAACTAGCGAGAGACAATAGCGTAAAGTAAACTGAAAGACATAATCAAACTTGCATGAATACAAACAAAATAGTTATGTAACTAAACATAATGTTACTGCTCATATTTCATAGTTCGCTTTGACTGACGCCGAATGTCGACATTCATAATTGCATTTGATTGATGAAGATATTCAGTAGTTTTGATTGATTTGTTCAATGGCCGTTGGGTATAACTGAAATGGAAGCGAAGTTAGTGGTGGTGTGGGTGACATTTGCAACTAGTGTAGACACTGTATGAAGTAAGAAAAAAGGATGGAATAGAAAAAATTGTTATAACAGGAAGTCAAATTACTTTTTGGATGTTTATTAACGGTATTTGTTGCAAATGAAGCAATTTTTTTTTGGTTGAAGAAGGCATAAAGTTCTCAGCAATGATACTTGCTTCCATATCTAATATTAAAAAAAATTGTATTCAAACAAAAACAGATTCAAGTTTAGAGTAAGAGATGCTATCTTTTATCTCTTATCTTTCATCTTTTATCTTTAATCTTTTATAATTTATATTTTTTATATTTATATTATATTTTATATTTTATTTTATATTTTATATTTTATATTTTATATTTTATATTTTATATTTTATATTTTATATTTTATATTTTATATTTTATATTTTATATTTTATATTTTATATTTTATATTTTATATTTTATATTTTATATTTTATATTTTATATTTTATATTTTATATTTTATATTTTATATTTTATATTTTATATTTTATATTTTATATTTTATATTTTATATTTTATATTTTATATTTTATATTTTATATTTTATATTTTATATTTTATTTTTTATATTTTATATTTTATATTTTATATTTTATATTTTATATTTCATATTTTATATTTCATATTTTATATTTTATATTTTATGTTGTATATTTTATATTTTATATTTTATATTTTATGTTTTATCTTTTATATTTTATATTTTATATTTTATATTTTATATTTACTATTTTATATTTTATATTTTATGTTGTATATTTTATATTTTATATTTTATATTTTATGTTTTATCTTTTAAATGTTATATTTTGTATTTTATATTTTATATTTTATATTTTATATTTTATACTTTATATTTTATATTTTATATTTTATATTTTATATTTTATATTTTATATTTCATATTTTATATTTTATATTTTATATTTTATATTTTATATTTTATATTTTATATTTTATATTTTATATTTTATATTTTATATTTTATATTTTATATTTTATATTTTATATTTTATATTTTATATTTTATATTTTATATTTTATATTTTATATTTTATATTTTATATTTTATATTTTATATTTTATATTTTATATTTTATATTTTATATTTTATATTTTATATTTTATATTTTATATTTTATATTTTATATTTTATATTTTATATTTTATATTTTATATTTTATATTTTATATTTTATATTTTATATTTTATATTTTATATTTTATATTTTATATTTTATATTTTATATTTTATATTTTATATTTTATATTTTATATTTTATATTTTATATTTTATATTTTATATTTTATATTTTATATTATATATTTTATATTTTATATTTTATATTTTATATTTTATATTTTATATTTTATATTTTATATTTTATATTTCATATTTAATATTTTATATTTTATATTTTATATTTTATATTTTATATTTTATATTTTATATTTTATATTTTATATTTTATATTTTATATTTTATATTTTATATTTTATATTTTATATTTTATATTTTATATTTTATATTTTATATTTTATATTTTATATTTTATATTTTATATTTTATATTTAATATTAAATATTTTATATTTTAAATTTTATATTTTATATTTTACATTTTATATTTTATATGTTATATTTTATATTTTATATTTTATATTTTATATTTTATATCTTTTAGTTTATAATTTATGTTTTTTATTTTATATTTCATATTTCATATTTTATATTTCGTATTTATATTTTATTTTCCATCTTTTTAATTTTAATTTTTTTATTTTATTTTTATTTTTTACCTTTCATCTCTCATCTCTTATCTTTCATCTTCCATCTTTCATCCTCATCTTTCATATTTCATTGTTATCTTTATTTTATCTTTATCTACCAAAACAACAACAATTTTAATTAGTCATAACTTTCCTATTTAACCAGAGCATTTTCAAGCTCGAAGCTCGTAAATTATATGAACGCTAATAAAATTACCTTCGTAATGCCGTTAGCACTGTCGGTAGTCTGCATATATCTAGATATAAGTACATACTTAATAAATATTCTGCACTTTCCGCGCATTTAACACAATCTCTATCACTTTGCCAGCATCATGAAAATTTCTCGCAAAATTTATGCAGCAGCCCTTCTACAAACACACACATACTTACAGAGTGTGCTCAAGCAACCACCGCAATGCTTAATTTCTTTTGAGAGAATTGCGATAGCGGCATCCAAAGGGCAACCAAATGTAAGATTCCTCAATTTCGTTCACATCAGAGCAGCGAAAAGCTTTGCGGCGAGCGCAAAAGTGAAAGAAAAAATATGCGAAGTGTAATAACAACAACACCAAAGGCGTCTCGCGAAAGACTAAGCAGACCAAATTTAATTTGCCATACACATACACCGGAGTGTACATAGCTATGTGAAGGCACACATGCCTGGGTGTGTTCACGGAGGCTTGGTGCTGTGCCTGCAGTAGCTCAAGGCCATAATATTTTTTATGTCGGTTATGGCGTGCATGCGAATTTGTTGATAAGCGCGAAAATTTCGTATTTATTTTGTGTAAGAATTTCTTTTTTTTTTGTTTAACAATACTTCTCCTTGACACTCTTCACACACTGGCAGCTGTTGAGGTGTTGAGACGGAAATTGAGAGATTTATTTGCTTGTCGGCTGCTGGTTGCAGGTTGCTACTTACTGGTTGGTTGCATCCATTTTTTATTTTCTTTTGTTCTTATTTTCCTTATTTATTATGGCGTACTATTTGACGGGACTATTACATTTTTTAATGCCAAATTGGTTATAAGATTTAAAATGGTTGTGGAATTTGCATTGAAAAAATTCGGGATCCCAAAAATTTTTAGATAAAAATCCCGAAATTTCGGGATTGTAAAATTTTTTTATTGAAATAAAAATGATTACAAAAAATTGAGGTATCGGAATTTCGGGATTTGTATTGAATCGATTTCGGGATCTCGATATAATTAAAAAAATATATGTGCTAAAAATCATTATCTTAGGTCATTTAAAATTTTCTAATAAAATTTTCGGTATCCCGAATTTCCTGCAAATGGAATACTAAAAATCATAAAAAAAATTAATTGAAAAATTTTCGGGATCCCGAAATTTGTACAGAAAAAAACCCCTACATCTCAGGACCGTTAAAATTTTCCAATTAAATGGATTCCGAAATCTTCAAACAAAATACTAAAAATCATGAAAGATATTAATTGAAAAATTTTCGGGGTCCCGAAATTTGTACAGTAAAAATCCCGAACATTTTCGGGACTTCGAAATTTTTGAACAGAATTTCTGGACTGGTAAAATTTTCAAAAATTGAATGTGAAGCTAAAAATCAATAAAAACAAATTTATGGAAAAATTTTCGGGATGCCGAACGAAAATCCCGAAATTTCGGTATACACCAAATTCTTTAGAAATTCTTACTTCTCAACCTTCACACACACGCACACAAATTCATCTGTCAAGTATGTAAATAGAAACTGTGTTGCACACCAGCAACATGCGCTATCTATCTACTGTACGAAATTTTCTACAAGCAGTCTGTGTGGTAATAAAAGTCAAGATGTTACCTAATGAGGTCAATTACCAAGTGAAAGTGTTGCAGCGCACTCGCTTCTGTGTGCGTTGTATGCCAGCTCCCATGTGTGTTTATGCTTATGCATATAGCCATCGCCTTTGTTGTTGTAACACACATGCATATTGTAATATTTTGTTGCAATAACAACAAAGCGAGCACATACTTTTCATATACACTGTATGCTGTGTAAATAATGATATGTGTCGCGTTAGTAAAGTGTGTTGTCACAAGTTTTTTACAAGTAACATTAAAAGTATTTATTAATGCAGAAGTGTGTGTGTATATGTACATATGTGTGCATGTATTATGTTCAACCCGTTTATCATTTTTACTTCATCCTTTACTTTCTTAAATTATGGCAGACAGTAACAAAGCATTGTTTTGTTTTAGCGCGCCAAGATGTATGCAACATTTTCCAACTGTCGTAAATTTCGGTGAATTTCGAACTTTCTTAATTTCAACGTTCTCTCAACATGTCGTTAAAATATATTTAATTAAAAATTTATGCAAAATAACTGAGTGAAATTTGCGAATCTTCGTTGAAAAATGATTAAAGTGAAAATCAAGTATGTGCGCTGGGAAGTTAGTGATATTAGAGGCTACAAGTCATTTAATCAGAACCTCAAATAGTATGTCAATTAATAGTCTCCATTTAATTAAAATTCGACAATTTAATTAACAAAAGGTGTAATTCACACATAAAGCCCTAATATTTTATTTCATTTATAATTTGAAATAATTTGTATAATATTTTTGTACTATTCCCGGATCTTCCAAATACAGCAGTTGACGTACAATGGCTATACAAACAGTTAGTGGGATAATTAAACCACTTTTCTTAATTAAATTGTGAATTGATAGTTTTAATTTAATAATTATTGATCTGAAAACATATCGAGTAACTTTAATTAATTGAACCCTTAATTTAGTCAATTAGAAGACTGTTTACTACAATAAATATTAAAAAGTGAAAATATTTATTTAATACAATCAATTATAAAACTTCCTCCACATATATTTAAAGACAAAATTTAGTGACTAAATTACGAATCGATTAAATAGAGAAAAACGTTAATTCACTAAATTAAGCAATTGTTTGACTTGTTTACTAATTTATGATAGTATCTCGATAAATATGTGTAGAGCGAATATGTTAATTGACTAAATTATAAATCGAGGATATAGAGAAAAATACTAATTGACTCAATTAAGCAATTTTTTCGACTTGTTTGCTTTATAAAACTGTCTATACATATTTGTAGACAAAAAATTGTTAATTGACTAAATTAGGTATCCTTTATATAGAAAAAAATTATAATTGACTCAATTAAGGTATTGTTTGACTAGTGCACTCATTCTAAAACTGTTTACACATATATGTATAGATAAAAATTGTTAATTGCATAAAAATGGAATGGAATTATATAGAGAACGATGCTAACTTACTTAATTAAGCAATTGTTTGACTTTCTGTTAATTGCTAATAATCTTGAACACAAAAATTCGATAACTTTATTAAAAATTGAATGACTCAATTGCTGTTAACTTTCGAAAATATTATGCAGCCTTCTACAACAGTATAAATTGACTTAAAAGTAGTGATATATATGATGAGCATTAATTATGCTCAATTAAAAGGCTTTATTAGCAGATATTGTAAAAATGAATTTTATTTTCCAATTTTAAAAATATTACAATCAAAACGACATAACTTTATAGAGTCACTTACTTTCCAAAAAGCACTTTCCTGCTTATTTAAATATTTACCGAATTTCGTTAACAAAAACTTTGCACAATTTTCATGCTTCCTTGACTCACAACGCCGATAATGCAAAATGGAAAAGTGGCTAGAGTTTGACTCGCAAAAAAAGTGAAAAAAAGCTACTTTAAAATTCCACAACCAACGACGCAAGCCAGCTGGTAAGTTGCTCAATTTTAGAATACTTAACGGTTACTTAATTTTTGGACGAGGAAGCTAACTTTTCCATTAACCGAAAATTTATGGTCTCCATGCTACATGCGCTTAAATGTGGCAATATTTGAAACGCATTTGTTTTTACATATTTTGTTGTTGTGTTTTTGTAATATAGATGGCGAGGCGTTAGTAGGAAATAGTAGAAGTAGAAAGGGTTAAAAATACAAAAAAAAAAATAAAAAAATATAAAAAAAAAATATTATTAAAAAAGAGAAAGCCAAAATTTTGCTATCCATTTCCGCTATGTTTCTAGTAAAACAAAAACACAAAAATAAAAAATTATCACAAAAAAAATACAATAAAAAGAGCAAAAGTGCTGGCAAAACTGTCCTGCCAGCATATAAAAGCCAATAACATAGCCGCCATGGGATACAATTTTGAAGTGCTCGAATGGCTTATTGTCTAGCATACAATTGGCTGCTCTGCTATTATACTTCACTTCCTTTCTTCATAACTTTTCAAGCCAATTGTGATCTTTGATTGTGTACCAGTATATTGCTGAAGTTTGTTGGTAGCGGACGAGGGTTTGTTGTAGCTTGAAGAAGGCACACAAAATAGCAGCGTCAACAACTTGCGCCAAAACAATATAAACTTCATAAATTTCCAAACAGCACAGACAACAGCAGCAGCAACAACAACTACAATAATGATACGAGTATGAGAGTCACATTTGAAAGAACTGGCTGGCAGGTTACTCATACGCCACGTCCCACGCTGTTTGTGTCGCTTTAACTGAGGCTTGTTTTTGAAGATTTTTTTTATTATTCTTATTGCTGTTATTGTGTGAAGTTTCTATGCGCTGGACAGCCACTTACATATGTAAGTATATGCATGTGTGTGTGTGTGTCTCAGTGACTAGGCGTGTGATATATAGTGCTGACAAAGGGAAGTGTTGTGCACAAATAAATAAAAAAGGGGGAAACAAATATCTAAGCCAACAATGGTGGCTAACAACCACAATAGCAGCGTTGGTAATAAATAAATAAAATGACATTCACTTTTATGAGCGAGATTTCCGTTTTTTTTTCACTTAACCCAAATGGGAAAATGTGGTTATGTGCTGAACTGAGATGTAAGAATGTATGTACAAGTGGTATGTATGATATGCTAGCGCTATTGCGTTGGATTTTTCTCATGTACTTAGTACCTTTTCACAGTTTTTTGTTTTTGTTTATGTATTCTTATGTCTAAAGCCAAACATTTTTTATCTATTTGGTGTCTATTAGGACTTCTGCCATTATATAATGTGGCAGAGTTGCCAATTAGCCAAACTATGTGTTCAAGATTTTTTAATTATTTTGTATAAATTCATATTATGCTAATCCAATTTGGGATTAATTTTTTAAAAGTATAAAAAACCTAAAGTAAACATATAAAATATACTTGGCAACCCTATTCAAAAATTAAAATTTCTTCGGTGAGCCTACTAAAAAATTTATAATAATACACCTATATAAATATTTTTAAAATGTATAAAGAAAACAAAAAAATAATAATATTTGGCATCCCTATTAAGCAATAAAAAGTTATTGGGTTACCATAATAAAAATTTATAAAAACAATGAAAATACCTGAGATATAAATTTTGTTATAATCTGTAAGCTAAGATTATTGAATTATAATAATTTCATGAAAGTCAGTCCGCATTTCATTCTGAAGATTTTGAGATACGAGGGCTGCTATATATATTTCTGGCTTAATACTGAAAATAGGAATATTTATCAACGAAAATGGTTTTATTGTTTTTCAAAATATTCACCATCAAGATTTATACACATTTGCATGTGCTCAAACCAATTTTCGAATCACTTTTTTTGAGCGATTATCAATTTGTGCGGGATCCAACGAGAACAAACCTTTTTTACGGCCAGGTGTTCATGCAATATCGAATGTATGCTGGTGGGAGAAATGCATAGGCATGCCTCTATCTGAAGGTATGTTACATGACGGTCTTGCATTATCACTTCACGTACGGCATCGATGTTTTCTGGCACAACGGCTGTTTTTGGACGACCTTCACGGAATTCGTCTTTGAGCGAGCGTCGGCCACAATTGAATTCGTTGTACCAGTTTTTCACAGTGCTATAGGATGGTGCTTCATAGCCATACAAAGATTTTAGTTCATCGATGTACTCTTGTAGCGATAATCCACGTCGAAAGTTGTGAAAAATGATCGCACGAAAATGTTCACGAGTTAATGCCATTTTTTGGCCGAGATGAATTTTTTAATTCCCTGTAAATAAAACAACTCACGATTAAATGACAAAACGTTCTGAGTGATGTTATGCTAAAAAAATGTCAAACTTTCCAATGGAAATGTCAGATTGCACCTGGCAACACTTAGTGTTGCCTAGGCCAGAAATATATATAGCAGCCCTCGTATTAAGTTAACTAATTATTTGCAACTAAATTTGTGACTTATTCACTGTTAAATGATTGCAAACTTATCAGACAAACTTTAAAAATATTTGAAAAAATAAAATAAAATTAAAATATGAAATATAATATTTA